>NW_017386021.1:693044-825600 GCF_000237925.1 Schistosoma mansoni
ACTATTGTACTAATCTAATTGTTTTTATGTTTAGAAACAGATAAAGTTTAAAGCCAAGTTGTCCTTGTTCTGACTATAGCTTTCACATAGACTATGGGATCGCCAGTATTGCGTTTACAGTTCTAGTAGTGTATCTGCAGGACAAATTAAATCCTACAAATACATTTAAATACATTCGATGTCTAAGAGTTTGGGATTCATTTGCAATGATCAAGTATGAGGTACATTTTCATTTAAAAATAGCAATGATAATGATTAGACAAACAATTAATAGATAAATTTATAATTACCTAGTTGGATACCAAGTATCTCTTCCTTATTTTCTAAACTGTTTCGCAGTCGTTGAACTTCAGCAGTTAATTGTTCGATTTGTTTCCTAGATGAAAAAACACCCATCACATTACAAGGATAAATCAAATGTAAGAGTCAAAAACAAACAAATTATGATGATTCAGCTATGGTATTGAAGTACGTAACAATTATATAAGTTATATACAAACAGAAAAGTTTACAACACTTTATTTTTTGCCCTCTTTTGTTTGTGCATTAAGTACTATTCGGATATATTCAGCCTCTAAAAACATTGTATTATAGTGTCTATGGTGATTTTACAGTCGCTTATCGAATGTGTTTATAAAACAGAATCGTTAGGTAGATTAGAGTTAGAACATAACAAATAATTCAATTTTCGAAGGTCTAGAGACTAGCTTGAAATTCCATAAATAGGTAATTAGTTGCCATAATCCATTCGATTAAAATTTGTATACTATCAAATCTACAACGATTTCATAAAGAACTTCAAAGAAATAAAGTTGAGGAAACTTCCAAAGGAGGTGTAGAGTGAGGCTAACGGTTGAATGCAAGATGAGCATTTCATTCTGATTGGGACTCAGCTGGATGGTACATCCTGAAGCGAAAATGACATTATAGATTGAATGAATAACTTACTAAAAACAGTAAATAAATAATGACAAGGGAAAAAAGAACAGTAAAGAAATTCAACTATGAATAGTGATTTATTGGTCTACTTCATCAGAATTATACTAGACAGTAAGAGAAAGAATACAAATAGACACATTAACAAGTTTTCTTTATTTATAGAATACATATAAAGAGTGATAAAGACAATAGAAGTACTAAATACACAATTAAACTTACAAATGTGATGATTCTGTCTGCTTGCTTTTTTCCTGTTCTGAACGAAGTTTTTTTAGTAGATTATTTGTCTTTAACTGATCAGCAGCTAATTTATGACCTTCTTTTAATAAATTCTCAATTTCCTCATTTTTCTGCAAAATTACATTCTCTAATTCATTTACACGTTTTCTGTTATAATATTTAGGGGAAGAAAAGACAATGAAATAATCAGTCAGTCAAAACCAATCTAGAACCTAGCAAATATGTGCATTGGCTCAACTTGTTATATCACATTAGCACATAGATATGAAATTATCATGAAGAATACTAAGTTAGTAGTATTGTGATGTGTGCTACCTATACGGACAGATATAAGTAGTATGTAACAGGCATAGGAAGTAGAATTCTTACTGACAGAAGAGAAGAGAGAAAACCAAAAGCAATAAAAAAACAAGAATTGAAGAATTGAGGAGTTTGTGAGACAATCCAATAAAGATGTGCAAATAATGTATTTAATGTATGATTTTCATATTTTACTAAACCACGGTGTGACTGCATTAGACAAAAATTGGTTATCCCCACCAAATCTTCGTTCACTACATATCTGTAAAAACGAAACAGATTAGGCGTAGAATGAATTCGTGAAATAAAAAGTACAAAATAATTTTGAAACTCAGGCTCTAATTGTGAACAAAGAGTGGATGTGTATGCACCGCTGCAACTGACTTTGAGTCATATCACCAAGCGTACTCAACTACTGGACATGGTAGTCTCAAGAACCCTAACCAGATAGTTTATATCTACCAATATAGCCCAGTACAACAGTCAATGACCCAATGGACTGGTATAACATTTTGGTTTGGTCATCCCTAGCTTCCTTCCAACCTACTTCTCCTCAAATCAATATCGCGCGTCGATGTAGGCGATGGTTGGTAACACATGATAATCAATGATTTACAGAATTACTTCCCAAAAATCACTTAATTTGAAAAAAAAAAATTTCCTTTCCGAAATATAATTAGCATGAACACCACTGTATAAAATCTAGATAAAGCCACCTTAATGAATAATAAACATCTCAATGGTCAACCGACTGTCTACAATGTATGCATCTAAAATCTATCAATTACATCGGCTTGAGCACACAGACGAATAAATAGATCTGTACACTCGGTAGACGAGTTACTTCATATTCTTCTGAAAAAGTACTGGGCAAAATGTAAGCCTATACTAAGCAAATAAGTCATTAAATTCAACAGCCGCGCACCATTTCAGTGTCCGAATTGCCGAGTTTTACTACACCAACTAAGAATTTAATATGACGAAACCAATTTATAGAAACATTTCATAAATTGAATACACTTGGATGATAAACTTACAGTTCAATTAAAGAATAATTTTTGACTGATATATGCGATTAGTTTTATACTTATGTTCAGAGTAAAATAAACACCTAATGTGGTTAAGTGTCTGTTTAAGTCAATTTGTTCATAAAATGGTAGAAACTTATAAGTGTGCAACGAGTACTTAACGACAATTAAGTTTGATATAGTCTTTTTTAATGAATAGATAAAATGGATAGCGAACTCCATATGCGAATAATAGAGTATCTGAAGGTTATAATGCTACGCCACATTTACTTCGTTAGCAAGACTTCCCGTTACTAAAAGTATAATACTGTGTATGGAAGTCGCGTGTGTGTGTGTGAAGTATGTGAAAAATAATACAATTATTGTGCAACAGCAATAAGTATTAGACAGAAGCTTTAAAATACTGAATCAGCGATTTAAAAAGTCAACAGAATGATTAAAAATTCTATTTCTATGCTTTTGACTAAAGTTATGTAAAAACTAGTAGTAGAAGACAAGACTCGTGTTTCGCCTTATTTAAGACTCGTCAGTTGGATATGCCCGCCATATCTCAATGTTGATGTTCAAACTGAGAATAGAACGCAGTATCTTTCTCTTTAAAATTTCCATGCTTATAATAGAACAGCGGGAGGAGAGTAACTATACGTTGAAATTAATATCATGAAAATAGAGAAGAAAAATGTATCTATGGTGATATAACGTTGAAATATAATAATAAAAGTAACTTACATATCATTATTTACGAAAGGTTTATCATCACCTACAGCACGTGTTATCATCGGAATTTTCTGTTTCACTGACGATAAACTTTTTTTCAATTGGTCTCGTTCACGACAAACAAGCTGTAATCGTTTCTCTGTATCCGATAAACGTTGAGAAAATTCTGAGGTGATACTGGACACATCAGTACTATTGATTTCTTGTGTGGTCAGCGAAGTTCTTAATTGCCTGTGATATAATAATAATAATAATAATATTAATAACAATAATAATAATAATAATGTTAAAACAGCAGATGATGTAAACTAAAGTTACCAAAAAAATTAACACTTATAAGTAAAACTTCGACTCTGTAGAAGGAAATAATATAACCTTAAATTACCATATCATGATATAACTGCTTCATCATATATAAAGTCAATTATAGATGTAACTAAAAATTTAAAAGATACGACGGAAAAAATAAAAACCTTTGTGTGATTATTATGACAAAGTTTCAATAAATAGAAACAAGCCATTTGGGAGAACGGGAATTCAAAAATGTATACCACTAGATTATCACTCGTTCTAAAATGTTGTGATCTCTTCAAGATCTGGATGTCTTCGTTCCTATTCTGTATAAGGTTTAAGGTTCACTCTGTTCAAGTGTCCGAAACCAGAGAGAAACACGTTCCTATTGTTTATTGCTTTCTAATGCTTCTCCAACTTTTATTTCGAAATGAAAATATCTTCACATTATACAAAATCTCTCAAAGTCCGGACAGCTTCGAGAAGCCCGATGAAGCCTCCAGAGGCTCTACAGGAGCCGAAGAAATTCCGTTCAATCAGAATGTGATAGGACCTTCTAGAATATTGACGTAGCATGGATTGGCTGGATTATGATGGTGTTATAGCCGATACTAAAACTTATAAATACCTCTATTTCCTTGTACATTTTTGACCCTTATCCAATAATCGCTTCACCTACTTCCTACGTCTTTTGATTTGAGACTGTGGGGTTCTACACGTTCGAGTACGTATAGTTGTATACCGTATTCTGCCGTAATCAAGTATAAGTCGTAACTGTTACGTTACGTAACATTCGAAACATTTGAAGCAACTATAATAGGTAAAGAAGGATCATAATGCATAAATAAGAGATTGGAGGCTAAGAGTTGCTGGACAGTCTGCGAACCAATCTCATTTTGCATTTTTTCCAGTAGGTGGTTCTGTGGAGCACGCAGATGATGGACATCAGGAAGGAAATTTCCGTAATGACTAACTAATCGCAAGAAAGGTTGTAGATTAGGGATATCTCTTGGTCTGATTATGGTTTTTACAGCTCCAATATCCTTTGGGTTTGGTCGTCGTCCATCTTTATCTATAACAAAACCGAGATACCGTACCTACTGCATATAAAAGTAACACATTTTTCTGAGCGGAGACGAAAACCATATTCACCCATGTGTGATAGCAACCGGTCGAGTTTCTTTAGCATGTCCATTTTGTCTGCTCTCATGATTATGATACCGTTCAAATAAGCCGCCGCTCATGGAATACCATGTAACATGGTATCCACAATTTGCCGTCTTGACACCAAAGGGCAGTTGGTTATGTCGGAACAGACCCTTGTGTGTACTGATTGAGAGGCGATCTCTACTTTCATCAGTTACCGGAATTCGTAAACAAGCATTTGATAAATCCAGTTTTGCAAAACTCTTGCCACCGTTCAGATTCGTAAGATGTTCAGTTAAAGGTAAGAGTTACTGGTGAGACTCTAGAGCTTCATTTAGCCCGGTGGAGTGATCTGCATATGAGCGAACGCTGCCGTTGGATTTCTTGACTACCAATATCAGCGCAGCTCAATCTGAGAAGTTCACGGGTTCAATAACACACAATTTCTAAAGTCGTTCTACTTCCTGTTCAACCACGGGGAGAGCAGCATAAGGCACAGGTCTTTTGGATCGATAAATGGGAGTGGCTCCACATCTGGGGGTTAGAAATACTTTAGCCTTTGTGCACGCTTCCAATCCTTCTGTAAACACAAGATGTCTTTGTAACACGGCTTTTTTCTGATTACCATCTGGTGGGTTATTGGTTGTGACTTGGTAGCAAATGTTGTTAATCGAATGGTCCCTTAATTTTAGTGTCTCTATCAAATCTAACCCCAATATATTGAGTGCTGGATACTCTGTAAGGTATAGCGCCGCATTCATTGATATATTACCTTTGGAAGCAGTACAAAATACTCCTACGACCATACTTAACTTCCCATTGGATGCACTGTGTGCTAGCTACGTCGTTGTATTTGCAATTACCTTTATTAGTAGATTCACCTGGCTATCTCTGATGTGCGTTGTTCTTCTATCTTTATGGATTTGGTTTGTACGTCTGATGCATGTTTCGAAAGCTCCTCAGTCCCTATACAAAACCACTGGCCTAATTAATGCAAAAAAATGAAATCAATGTGTCCAATTTTATGGAGGAAATGAAATTGTTACTTCAATAGCATCAGAGCCTACTTTTAGCTTCTCAAGAACAGATGATTACATCATTTATGTCAATATTATTAATCCAGTTCCAATGAACCCCAGAACATAAAAAAATAGAGTCACCACTTAATTCAGTCCCAGAACTTATTTTTGATGCAGATAGTGGTCCAGTAATGACCAATTCAGAAATATGCTTTGTAGTGGGTTCAAACCCAGTTATGCCCGAAGCAAAATGTACAATTGATGACTTGTCCAGCTCACAGAAAGACGATGACTTTTTAAATACACATGAAATTGTCGCAGTACCTGAGGACGAAGAAACAGAAAATAAATGGAGCAACATAATGAATACAATTGTATCAAATGGAACTCAAAATGATTGTGAAACAAAAGCTTCTAATGAATTAAGTTATTGTCAGAACTCTCAAGTTATTTTACCAGATATGGGTTATCTTAATGATTCGCGTATTTTGATGAAAATTCTTCCTAAAATGAGAGGAGTATGTTGAATGAATCGAATCATGGTCAGAAATCTTATGCAGTTTTGTTAGATGCTGATTTGTGTAATGACTCACCATTCTTCAATGGGTGGTTCACACGAATCCGAAAGTAAGTAAATCGCAATTTTTTCTAACCATCCACATCAAAAATCTAATTTGCCTACAAACTTATCACAAAATTAAGAATGTATTGTGTGAACGACGCAAACTTATTTGATACAACTACATATTAACTGAGAAAGAATGTAAGAAAGTCATACTATACAGTCTTCGAGACAAGTATTGCTTCATGATAAAACCGAGATCATTAAAATTACAATTAACTGACAAAGTAAAATATCATCTAGCCAGTGTGAATCAACTTGGACCTCTATGGAATAGTGCAGCTGATCGTTCGGATGTCCTAAGTTATAACAGATAGATGAAAGTGTCAGTGTTATGTCCGAACGAAGAATAAGTGGATGGTAACTGCTAGGATCTATTTATGAACTCATATATATATATATATATATATATATATATATATATATATATATATATATATATACTGTATAACCATTCAGTAACTGTATTACTTGTATATTCATATTCTTTTTATTATAAGCTTCCGTTTGACCTATTGACTATTATTATACGACCTACTATTCTTAAGATATTCATAATTTATTAGTAACATTTACAAAATCACAGTCACTTTTTGACTTGATCTTGTGTAATTGTCACTTTCTGTTTTATGGTATGATGCGGTCTGATTTTTTTGTGTGTGTAAAACTGAGTATATCTGAAGTATATGGTTCATATGATGGAGGCTGATACTGGTGATCTGGACTAAACCGGCTGGGTTAGGAGAGAATCTACTATCTCAGTGGACCAATACGAACTCAGAGTTGACTCTGGACTGTTCGTACTGGTTTACGCGTCATTAGTCTGGTCATATAAATCAGTGTTTCTAATTGGCAATTTAGTCACGCAATATATTGACAGGCCATAAAAAAATAACAGCACCAGATTTGTATTTCTTGAAATGATGTTTCAATGAGTTCTTTTTCTGTAACTAATTTCTTTATGTCCCTTACAGTGGCACTTGGCGCAACGATGATCATTATGTGGACAGATTCTCTTGTAATATCAACCTCCACATGACCAGCATGGAGATGAGAGTTGGTAGTCTGTGTGGCATGGTTTTCGTGAGCTGGAATCTTACTTTTCGCCTACAGAATGGACGTATGATGGCCGGCTATTGTTTTAAACCATGGAATCGTCGTGTTTCAAGTTTACCAATCTCTGGTGTTACGTGGTTACTTCTTGCAGCGTTATGTTTGGGCATCGTTCAACTTTACTTAAAATTCTGGTTCTGACATCAGCATCTTCAAGAGATTGGAGGCTGCATACAAATGCAGGACACTCAAATTGATCTTCTGTCACTGCTGACCATTCAAACCGCTAGTATTTGCGGTTTACTAAACCTGCATGTTTCACGCAGTTATCATTTTGCTATCTTGATGCACTGATAACGGATATTAAACAAAGATGACTGTTCACCAAAGATCTGAGACAGGATATCAATTGTTGCATGAAAAGAAAAATATCGCGAGTTCTTCGGAAGGATGAAATTACTGGAAGGTTGGTGTTTAACCGAGTGGAGTTTTTTTTAGAGTAATTCTAACCCTAATGGCGTCATCATGTTCATTTAGGTCGACCTTGAACAAGCCGTCCTGTTTCTTGAACCAGAATTCATGTATATTACCAGCCAAACCATCAAAATAAAATTCATGAATAGAACAGATGACAAAATAGGCATGTGGGTTATATGAATCATCAGTATATCTTCAGTGATTAAGGTTCATCTGTAATGTTACGATTTCCAGAATACGAATTTGGAACTTTTAATACCGTTTCTTCTGACGTTGAAGCTAAGATTCTGCATGTTTGAGAGTGGTTGACATTGTAATTGGTACACCTAATCGCCAATGTTACGTAACGTAACAGTTACGACTTATACTTGATTACGGCAGAATACGGTATACAACTATACGTACTCGAACGTGTAGAACCCCACAGTCTCAAATCAAAAGACGTAGGAAGTAGGTGAAGCGATTATTGGATAAGGGTCAAAAATGTACAAGGAAATAGAGGTATTTATAAGTTTTAGTATCGGCTATAACACCATCATAATCCAGCCAATCCATGCTACGTCAATATTCTAGAAGGTCCTATCACATTCTGATTGAACGGAATTTCTTCGGCTCCTGTAGAGCCTCTGGAGGCTTCATCGGGCTTCTCGAAGCTGTCCGGACTTTGAGAGATTTTGTATAATGTGAAGATATTTTCATTTCGAAATAAAAGTTGGAGAAGCATTAGAAAGCAATAAACAATAGGAACGTGTTTCTCTCTGGTTTCGGACACTTGAACAGAGTGAACCTTAAACCTTATACAGAATAGGAACGAAGACATCCAGATCTTGAAGAGATCACAACATTTTAGAACGAGTGATAATCTAGTGGTGTACACTTTTGACTGAGGTCAGGTGCGGTATCGCGCTTTTCCCAACTTAGACACTACTAACTTACCAAGTCATTTTCGAATAGATTATTTCTACAGACTACAGTTCGCTGCTAAAAATAGAGTTTGACCGGGTTTCAGTTCAATGTTCTAAACATGTGGTGCTTGCTGTGCAACATGAAAACCCTAGGGTTTAATTATATTTGTGAATTTGCTTGAACACTGTTAATTTGTCGTAAATTATAACATAATAGCAGTGCAAAGCACTTTGGTTTTCATTAGTTTATGATAAAAAAATAAGACGCCTAAAAATAATATAATCACGAAAAAACCACCTAATAAATAAAGATAATTTATTAAAAATTAGTTTTGTAGAAACAATAAAATGTTTAGAGATTGTCGAAAAAATTATACTGCATAGGGGAAAAATATATATTTCTATTACATACTCTTGCAATATTGAGACTGAATTTTGTAGTACGTTGTTCTCATGACTAAGTTGCATAATTTTTGCTTCACGAACATTTAATAAATGTTTGACATCGGAGAATTTCTGAAATAACGAAAATAAACAGCATTGAAAAATATCAAACAATAAATTGTATGGAATATTCCTATGTGAATCGTTTGAGATATGCATGAACTGATAAAAGTTTTCAAAGATACTTAGCTAGATTAGTCGGGTCAAACAAAACTACTAACGAATCGATTAAAGTCAGGATTATAAACTATTGGATGTATACTCAGTGGTCTAGAAGTTAGTCGCTCGCAGAGAGACATGAAGGCTTTGGGATCGATCAAAGGTAGGGATCATGGATGCGCACTGCTTAGGAGTCCTATACTTGAATAGAGCAGCTATCTAGTGCTTCTTGTCTTTTAATAGCTGACGAACAAAGGTTATTCCATAGTGTAAATTATGAAGTAGTTATAAATATGTATCCGTATGTAATTCACCTCCTAACGGAAACAACCACTAAGTGGAACAGAATTCGAAATTAAATTCTCTACCAATAAGGAAATAAACATAAAAAACGTGTTAAAACTTGCTAGAAATCACATTTGTACATCAAAAAAATTTTCCAGACTCACAGTGGACTTTCTTAACAATCCTTTACTCTGTGAGAATGCGTTACTACTAGGAATGCTGGTTATTCATAGGAATTTTCTTACCAATCCCAAATTCAATACGGTTAGCAATCACTATGGATTCTCTAACATCTGACATTGACTACGTTTGCTCTAACTGCTCTCCGACCAATCTACCTGACACCATAAACAATTAAGACATAGGCATTTCACCTAACATAGCTGCTACCCTAATATCTTGAGTGTTGGATGCTTAAAACACTGTACCGTTATTCCATTATTAATCATGAACACCATATAGTATCATTTTACGTACTTAAAAAACTAAACATATAAACGGTCATAGCCTAAATTACCATAAAGACTAGGAACTTTTTGTTAGGAGGTGGGTACATTCTCTAGAGGATTTCAAATCCATATTAAACCAAAATCAGTATCCATATATTTAAAGAATAGTATATCTTTAAAAAAAACTCAGGATAATACTAATCTCACTAACCTTAGAGAGGTCATGATAGGCAAATGTCAAATCATCATCAACAGTATTTTGCAAACCTTTACAATTAAAACAAAAACAAACGGACTTATTTTTTACCGCTGAACATGTAGTTTAAGTTTATGAACTCGAAATTATCGGCACAAAGCTTTATCATTTCAATTTCATTTCAATCAATATGTTTTTCAGTCCAACCGTTACTTGAATAAGAAACAGGCAACTGTTCAAGTTTTTTATAAACCAGGCCAATAAGTTTTTGTTATTTCTATCCTGAATCTTTTTTCCCCATAGAAACTAATCTTAATACTTTTTGATGAAGGTAAGATCAAAGAACAGTTAGTCATGAGTTCGACCATGGAGTTGTTCAGTATGTAGACATCACTAACATACGGTTTAATGATCTAAACCTTGATTGCGAAGAGAATTCCCATTTTCTATTCTGATTTTTTAAATAGATAAATTAGTCTGTCGAAAATCTAATTTGGTTAGACCAATCAGTCAGTCATAAGCTATTTACAACCTGACATACGTTCATCGATTCAAGTTGCCACATCAAATCAGCACAGCGAGATAAAATTATCAAGGCGAATCCCAAAATAACAGAAGTACTAACACTGTCAATAGTAGTAGGAAAAGTTATGTATAGAAGTGTGATGTATGCTGCTTATGTCTATCGATATAAGTAGTATACAGCAGAAGGCTAAGAAGATAGGATTGAAAAAGCAGAAAGGAATTGAGAAGTGGGAGAATCATGAAGGATGTAAAGGACAATTGATGGAAGATTTGCAAATAAAGTATTTAAGGTATTGTTGTCATATTTTACCAAAGAACTCTGTAATTTTGCGTTAGAGAACAAATTGGTTGTTCCCACTTGAGTTCTCGTTCATTACAGAAGGAATAATTTTAAGGAGGCTTCGGGACTCAGTATCTCAGTGAAGACAAATAATTAATGTATCTGAGCCACTGAGGTTGATTTTAAGCTATACTAGCCAACAGTTGTAGGCACTGGTTTTTATAATCGCAAGGATCCCAACCAAAAACTGCACCTAAATACCCGGCTCAATCTAGTTATCAATAACTTCATGGATCGATGCCACCTTTTGGTTCGCTGCCACATACCTTTCCTTTAACCTACTCCTACACCAAGCAAAACTGCATCTCGAGGTGGATGGTGGTTGAGTACACGCAATGTATATGCCAACCACTTCAGTTGATTAAGATTCATTACCTCATCAAACGACTTTCCATCTCTACCTAACACCCTATGCCTAACTTCAGCATTGCTCATTCAGTGTTTCCGAAATACATGAGCAAAGCTTCGAAGACACCCATGATTGAATACTAGTATCCTACAAATATTTGTTCTTAGTGGTTATGTTTTACACCCATAAAGAAGGGTGAACTAATGAACAGCTAATTTTTCTTGAGTTGGCAAGCGTGCACCTCACAAATGACGCAAGTTAGCAAAAGCCACTCAAACTTTCTGAATCCCTTACGAGATTTCGCCAGACACTAACTCATCGGGGCTGGTGAGACTAACATACGTGAAGTGGTCGATCCCTTCAACTACTTTAATCCCTGTCATTAATTCAAGTGCTGATGTAGGCAGGTCCAGAAGCGATATTTTCAGTTTAAATAAAAAAGTAGCATCACAAACATACTTGCACTGTTCCTCATGGTGATCGTTAGGATCCGTATTCTGTCATTATCTTTACTAAACAGAACTGTCATTTGACAAATTGCTAAACAGTTAGACGATGAGAACGTTACAACTCTAAGAACGTCTATGACAAAGTCAAACAAAAACGGAGAAAATGGAGAACCCTAATGAACACTACTTGTGGTCAGCAATTCTAGTGACAGCTCACTGTTAGCTTCGTTAGTCCAATAAATAATCGAACTCAGTTATGAGTATACGGACGTGTGCGAACAAATAAGAATTATAATATGGTAAACAGTTGCTGATAATCCCATGACTGTGGAATTACACTTTATCCAAACATCTAGCATTTGCTACTTATATAAGATAGGTTTAGCTTAATATTTTATAGAATGTTCATTAAAATCGGTCCCCATTTTATATGATCACATAAAATTTGTGAGACTATATAAACCCATATTTTATGCTTGTTGGGACTCGTCAAAATACACAATTACACAATTAAGAAGTGCACTGAACTCCTCCTTCCGCGTTCTAATATGTACCACCCAAATACTCCACAGTCAAAGGCATTAGCGTAATTAAGAAACGTCGAACCTGATTTCGGTAGTGTTAAAAGGCATTTTTAAAAATTGCTATGATTTAAAACAAATTTATGCGCATTATATTACTCAACTCAGTAGATTAAGAAGCTGTTACGTCAAGGTGTCATTTCCACTCAGTTTCCTTAGACAAGAGTAATAAATAACAAGAAATCCATATTTGACACATAATCCAAGGTTGGATATGTTTATGTTTTACTCTACGCCACGTAATTCAGTGAAAATGATTTATTTCTCTAGTGATAGTAAGTTATTATAAATGTTAAAAATTTAGGTATGAGCAACAAACCGTGTACAGACAAAATACATGCCTTAAATAAATGCATGTCAGTCTTAAGTGCTGTTGGGAGTATAACGATGGTTTCCCCTTCCCGGTTGGTTACACCATGGAAGTACATATTCTAAGGGAACTGAAACAGAAACTGAACTAGGAGTAGCACTGCAAACTTGGAAGAGTAACCAGTGCCTAAGGGACAGCTCCTTGGGGCCTTTTCTTGGATAGCCTTAGATAATGTCACCTCAATCACTTTAGGGCCTTGATGATGGACGTCCTTGGAGCAAGGGCATGTGTGTTATTTTGGTCCAAACTTTTCTTAACTCCTAGTCCAGTCGTGAGAATGTAACACTGTCGCGGTCACTGGTTGTCTGATGAGAACTCCATACCGCCGCCACACCTCAGTACAGTATGCAGTACGAATTTAACCACGGACTATGAGTTCGCTTTTTCAGTCTTACTGCTTTCCAACTGACTTACCTCGTATAAAAGAACCTGAAGTAACAAGTTTCCCAACGAGTTTATTCAACACACTTCAACTGAGTCATTACGATATGGAAACACGACCACTAGCACACTAAGGTACCAGCTACGGCTGGCGAAAAATACATATGAAGCAAAAAAAATTGATCTATAAATATATGTTTTAGATAAACTAGGGACTTTAAAAGTATTTTTTAAACTGAAGTGATTCTTCGAAATGAAACTAATTTTTCTCCAACAGCGTTAAATAAATTTTGATTAAAAATAATATGAGCTTACCCATATGTAAATCCTGCGAAACACTAACAGATCTACGATGTTCAGGACCACTAGAACTAAGAAAGTGAAGTAACGAGAAGTTACACGGAAACTTGAAAAATAAACAATAAAACTAAAATATGAAGGTCTATGATGAAATTGTATTTTTTGGAAGAAATAGACATGTTGAAAGATGAAACTTTCTCCAAAGTCTGACTTCTTCCAAATATAACGCTGCACACAAATTGACAAACTGTTAAGCATAGACGTTTTCACATCTCCTTAAAATTGTATCTGTTTATCATACAAATTAGAAATTAAAAATGTAATCTGATGAAACAAAAAAGTGCACGAGATACAATAATGCAGAATTTTTGATAAGTGTTGGTTTATGTTTCCAAGTTCGTAACATCAATTATAATTTATGATACCTTAACACTTGGTATAATGACTTGTATGAAAACGAAATCAAGATCTCAGTGATTTCTTAAAAGAAATAATTGACTCATTTAAAAAAGGCAACCGACAAATCTAAAATACTATATTAGGCTTACCATTTATTTAAAACAACCGGAGCACTAAATCCTCTGAGAGAATATTTTTGCAAATTAAGTGGATTTTGATTGAGTTCCGATGACAAACGCGGCCCTTTAACAGGAGACATAATAGTAGGTGTATTAGAAGAATGTAAATCGTGAACTTCACCACCATTTGTAGAATTACAACACGAAATTACTTCAATATCCGAACTAGTGGTATTAGTATCAAAATCGTCATCGGCACATACTGGTTGAGCAGTGAATGGTAGTACTATGTCAGATGAAGAACGATGCAAAGTAGTTATATCTTCATTTGGAATTGATTTATTCACTAACTGCAATTCCTTTTCTAGGAATGACAAGTGCGAAGTTACATCGACTGATTCTTGTGCAATGTATTCCGAAGAAATTGTTATTTTTGATTCATCATACTCTTTTTCACACAAATCCTGTGATGCTTTTTGTTCAGTGACGGTAGAACAATCATTAAATAATGTAGAATTTACTTCCCACTGTAATACAGAAATATTAAATCTTAATTAGTATAACAAACGGGTATTTAACTCTGAAAGTAAGTATGAATGTGTTGTTTACATCAATAAAAGTACCAAGGCTATATTGCACTGTAACATGTAATTTTCTAAGTAGTTCTAAAAACACTCTTAGTCGACTAAAACACTGTACTTTTAACAACAGTGCCATCAAAAGACCATTCATCATATTTTCGCCGAATAATTTGAGCACCGTCTAGCAAACCCAAGGTGTATGGGTACCAATAATAAAGCTAAGGCGAATGGGCAAACATAACACAGCACTGAAAAAATACCGCTTCAAGGGTCATATCTTAGCTAATCTAAATGAAAGGATGGATCCCACAAGTACACCACTAGCTTTAGGTGTTCTATAGACAATTATCCCTCATAGAACTATCCAATAATTCATCTCTTACTGAATTCATGTTAACTGATTCGCTTTCTCAAGTCGCTCTGATTTATTCAAGATAAATTAATAACGTAGTACTGTGTGAAGAAAAAATTCAGAAAAGGTAATAAAAAGCAATCTAGTTATTCATAATGTACAACAGATATTTGGCGTGACAGCAAGCAACGTGTGCGTGATGATATATCTGCTTTCAGATAATGAAATATCCTTTCAAATCGTACAGTGAATTGTAAACCAACACTGAAGCGACAAGATAATATGAACTACAAAAGTATGTATGATCAGTGTTTCTAATTGGCGATTTAGTCACGCAATGTATTGACAGGTCATAAGAAAGTAACAGTCAGTTTAACCTAAGTATACTGAGTTGAATTGGAACTCATATTAAAAATTACCTAGTATAAAACAGTAAGCAGCTGTAACATTTCAAATAGGCCTAACCTAACACACTTTACGTGCTTTGCTTTATTATAAATTTTCATCATTGTTCCTTATGGAATTAAGGAGATGGCACGTGTTAACATTACACATACATCAAGCAGACACTCTGTAATACCCAATAAAAAATTGAATTTACATGGTTTATTGACCGCTTGTAAGACACAATATCCCTTTTCTTGTTAACCAATGAATCAGGTTTACCTGATCTAAAAATTCTAGGTTGCTGTATGCACATGAAAAAATATGTTCGAAACCTTAAGTAGACAAAATTATCACCAATAACATGTTCGAAATTAGATATAATGGGATTATTTGGTTATTTTATTGACTGTAAGATGGGATATTATTTGATCTAAAGAAAACGTGTGCACAATTTTTTTTGAACACAACCCTGACAAAACGGAGAACTACATGCGTGAAAAAATATTTTGGCAACATTTTAAACAGAATAAGCGGGAAATCAAGACGAATGCAAGTAATTCTGTCTAGCAAAAGCAAGTGACAAGTATGTACATAACAGTAAAGCTGTCACATGTAAAACTTATCAAGTGTTTTAGATTTCAGTGGAATGTCACAAACCCTTGTTACTGAAAGGTGAGTCATACATAGATTGTAGAAATGCAAGAATATCGTGATATGTTCTTAAAAAATTGCGTATCAAAATTTTACCTCATAAATATGAATGTATCGCTGTTTATATTCTATCCAACAAATAAACTAACACGATCGTGACAAAAAAGATAGCTATTTGTAAAAGTGTTCAAAACAGTGAGTGAAAATGATAAAATAGCACCTGCTTGTACATACATTCCTAAGTAGAAGAAAAAATAAGTTGTGAAGACCTACCAGCTCATCAGTTTTAGTGTTCTCATCAGTTAGCACTTTATCAGAATCATTGGGTGAGGAATGGTCTGATTGATCGTAAATAACTTTTTCCAGAGAATCCGTAAGAGACGAGTGATGACTTCCCAGCCTTGTTGAACAGGATTTCTCCAAATCTGCACACTCGCTGCTTACTTCACACTCCGATTTCTCTGAAATTAGGTAGTAACCAGCAATGCTAATTAATGAATCTAAGAATGAAAAAAGTTTTCAGCCTCACCGTACTAATATTAATTAAAATGAAAAATACAAAGTAAGCATATGAATACAATACAAATAAAATATAAGACGTTACTTGTAATTATGTTATTCTTCAATGTTAACGACTTGTTTTACAATCCATTTCCTATGCCATCGAACTATAATTTAATTTTATACAGCTAAAAGGTTGCATCTTTATTTTTGACGATGGAACACTGAATTTAGATAAAATAAACAGTGGGCGTGCTAGTGCTATTGCAAACAAACAGCTTATTTAAGAGATGATAAATCCTAAACTAAGGTTAGTATCACTACTACAGAGATTATCTAGATACAAAACGCTTTGATGTGAGCGCCTATGTAAACTACTCGTATCAGAGTAAAAACTGAAACAATGTATGAAGCTTTATTAAAATGTAATTGCTTAGGGCTCCATGCTTCCTTTGAGTAAAACAAGGATGCATCAAAAGACTTAATTGATTCAAACAATACATGTAGTAAACAAAAGTAAGAAAAATGCAAAAAAAAGAACGACAACACTGAAAGATATAGGACAATGTGATGTTGAAGACGTACAGGGAGATCATAATGAATACAAATTGCTTAATGTAACCAATTTGAAGTGCATCACTAAGTCTATTATTTATAATTATTCATTTCATCAATCCCTATTAGAAAGCTTGCTTTCTTAAATTACCGAACCAACAGTCAATGATATGTAATACAATCTATCGATCTGACTCTATTTAAATATTTTTCAGTTTACACGCACAGCTATAACGTCTGGAAAAGATTCACACGAGCAGTCGTGAGACAATTGGACGTTAGACGATCAACATTCGATTTATATTAACTTGTCACAAGTTCTGTATTTTCTGATCATTCTTGTCTGTATAATATCTTGGTTTGTATGAAATCGTTTCATTTCACTAACACAATTTTTTTGTGTCGAATTTTTGTTGTTTTCTTGGTCAGGATTCGTCTTACAGTCAGTTATTACTAAGTCGCTCCAAACATTTTGTATCTTCAACCGATCAATATTATATGGCAATTCAGATTGTGTTTACAACAATCAAGATCATGATCAGTCAGTCAGTCATAACGTAGAACTTCGTACGTACGTACATCAGTTCGAGTTGCCATACCACATTAGCACAGAGATGCAGTTGTCGATTCAAATCCCATAGTGGTAGAAGTAGTAAGAGTATAAGCATTATGTGAAAGACTAGGGTTTGAAGATGTTATTCAGGGAGGATAATCCTGTGACATAAATTTGGAAAGAGAAAAAAATAGGGACATGAGGAATTCAGAAGATTAGAATTTGACAGCAGAAGCGCTGTATATATGGGCGAATAAGAACAGCCTAAACAGAAAGGATGGTATTCAACTAGCTACCATTTGGCAAATATTCATCAACAAGTAATTTGACCTTTTCTTTTATTCAACCTGTTTACTTCACATGAATCGTTATTATGACTGAAATCAACATGAGTTATGTTTAGCATTACAATTATGTACATGATGATGATTCTCATTTTATTTGCAATTTCGATGATTCAGAAAAAACTTTTCAACCTTCATTTTGCACTTTTATTTTTACTTTTATTTCACATAGAAACATATCAACACTGAATATCATTCATTAATAACTCATCTTACACATACATACATACACACAATTTATGCAGTCTCCTTTAATTCACATCGTTGAATTTCTCACTTGATTCTCATTCGACTGACTCATATTATCCTGTTTACAAAAATTCGACATCCAAATATGATTGGATTAAAAAGTAATAGAGATTTTGATATGATTGTTAAAAAACACTATATATTTCTTTGATGATTTTGATTTTGATTATTCCCTGAAGAAGTCCAGACAAGTCAGCTGGACGAAACGTTGGAATTATTTATATTTCAATCGCTGAGACTATTTCAAATATAATATTTTCACATATATATGGATGAAAGTGTTACCTCTAAAAGCATGATAACGATAAAGTTAAACGAGAATGGGGAGAGTGGACAGCCTTGACGAACACCACCTGAGGTAATCAATTATGATGACAGTTCGCCATAGGCTCTAACTCGACCAGTTGTGTTCGAGTAGAGAGCCTTTATGAGGTTAATGTACTTCTTTGGTACTCCTTTCAGTGACAAACACTGCCATAGAACCTCACGATCAACGGAGTCAAAAAATACTACGATTGTGGGACGTCTGAATGTATGTCTATGTTCTAGGACCTGACGTAGAGTGAATATCTAGTCTATGCAACAACGTTCAGGTCGAAAACCAGCCTGGTTTTCTCTAGTCTGCTCTTCACGAGCTTTGGTTAGGCGTCCAAGTATTATTGAAGCTAGTATTTCAGACACTATATTAGTCAAACTGATCCCTCTGTGATTGTCACAAGAGGACTTTTGTCCTTTCTTACAGACTGGCATAATCAGTGACTGGGACCAGTCAGATGGAATTACGTCCAGTTCCCAGATTCTACCTAAGACCTCAGTCAATCTCGCTGCTAGTACTAGACCACCATCCTTAAAAATCTCAGGAGTAAACCTGTCAGGGCCGAGACAGAATCCCAATAACACTAGTTCCAAATATATCACTCGATGATTGTATACAGCCTCATCAACCGCTTTGCCATCATTGTTTAATATTCTACTCCTGATACACCTACTGAGTGGTTCGACTAGAAAGGAAAACTTTTGCGCAAACAACTATGTGGAAACCTGACTTGATATTCATCTCTGAGGCGTCGTGTGTTGATTATCAGACTGAAATATCTATGATGGAACACATGGAACATGCACGTCTATATTTGCAAAGACGAAGTTTCAAAACATAAAGTAATGAAGGCATCTCTGTGTTATATTTTTCTGCAAAAGGATAACTGGGGGATCTACGTAACAAGTGAAGTAACTTTTCAAAACCCAAAAAAACTGTTACACCCAAGACTTAGTTAATGGTGATCAACGGTGGCCTGCTTGGATATCTGGGCTACCTGTTCCTGACATCAGAATATTTCAAAAAGTTATCTGTTTTCTTGTTTGTTTTAACACATCATTACGCCTGTTAGTCTCATAACCTATTCAGGTATGTTTGTGAAGCTCACGACATTTCGCTTTACAAGTTACAAAAGAACCCAATCAGAGACATCATGGTTGCTGGTAATATGCACCGAAAAGAATATACATTATTCAGATGTTAATTTTAGGACTGATAACAACTGGCGACACTCAATGTTTGTCGCAAGGATCGATCAGGAAATGAGAGGAAGCTTGTTGAAGTATTTTGTGCTGGGAATCCTATATTGTACCAAAAATATAATGTTGAATAAAGCCACTAATACTAAATAATAATAATAATGACGAATAAACTACTATAATGATCTAAATGATCAATTAGCTTACTTAGCCTACGTATCGTGGCTAGACAACAATCATATAGACTAGTCCTAAAGAAAAAATTTGTATTTTCAGTCAAGAACGAATCTTATAAACCTTTTACATATAGCTGGAAATATTAGGTCTGCGTTGTGTCAATTTTGCACTAAAATATGTTGCCTATGTGCTTCAAGTTTACGGGAGAATCTCAGGTAGATGACAAGCTCGTGATACCTCAAAGGGATCGCTACTTGTGAGTAAATAAAAAAAAACAGGAAACCCCGATGAATATTGGTCAACATGGCTACGTCGGAAGATAAAGTCTACCTGCAAATCAAAGGAAATGGATTGTACGGAAAGTTAGCAAGTTCTACTGAGTTTGGTGATATGTCCTAGATAAGGGTTGTTAGAGCCCCCAAATGCCCTGGTACGGCCGAGAGTGGGGAGAGTCCGCTATTCCTCTCGAAATGCTCTCACATGGCCAGCGAATATATAGCCTCTGCCAGGGAAGTCCTACTCACTGCCTTCTCGTGGCACCGGTGTTGTTTACGAAATCGAGAGGACGAAAAGCGAATGTCCGGAGCTTTAACCGGGTTGGTGGACAAGGCGAGTTCACCTAGGGGAGTTGGAAAACCCTGATTCCAAACCAATGGTGCACATGGGCTCCAGTATCCTGATGGAACAAATGGCGTATGAATCAATCGTTGACCACCGGCTACCATGGGACTGCATCTCCTCACGATACTCCACTGCCTTGCGGATCAGATCTTTCGGTCAAAGGCTCCGGGTGTGGGCCCCTAAGAAAACCACCTGCTTCAGTTCGGGCACCTGGGCAGTATCACAGCCCTCAAGCAAATCGAATGAGATTTGTGTGGCGCATACGTATCTGATGCCCTTTTGTACCAATATTTATGTGTTTAAATAAATAAATAAATAAGGGTTGAAACCTGTCTGTTTTCGAGCCTTAAAGTCGTACTCATGTTAGATCCAAGGATTTTGGAAACTATCTTAGTTTGATTTCTAAACTGATGAACTGTAAACGATTTCAAGCTTAATTAAAGATAAAAACGATTACCAAACAAAAACTATCGAGAGAAATTGTCTAACTCCCATAATTTAACTAACTCGAGTTGGCTTACCTGAGAAACCTGGATAACTACTCTCAAACGTCACTAGATTTATTGCATAGGAACAAACTCTAGTTCAAACTGATTTCATTTTAATCCTAGGACCTAGATCCTAAACCCTGATATCTGTATCTTATCCAAGTTATCAGTGGGTAGCAAGCAGTCGAAGTTTTGTTGGACGTTATTCTTTTTCAGTACTTTGTTTGTTGCTTCTATCTGCTCGAAGAATAGGCCATTGACTAACCTATCTATCCAAAAGTAGTTGCTGAAGTGGTCATTACATACTCCTTAGTACGATTTAAACAACTGTTTAATCTAGACATTTGATTGACAGTCGATTAGTTTCACTAACCTTTACAATAAGGTTTACAACCAACGTGGTTAGTCTGTACCTCGTAATGAATCCCACAATACGCATCTTGGTTTGATCAACCATGACTGGAAAACAGATGACTGACAAGCTACTTTGAAGTTTCAAAAAGGGCAATGAGTAATTAACCTGAGGCAGAGTAATCCTAGAGCAAACTTTGAAACCTTTGATATGATGCACATTTGTCAAAGTAAAGAAGTTTACATCTTAGCAAGACCATAACACTACAAATTTAATTCCATAAGAATACATAACTTAAGACTACATGATGTATAGGTTGAGATTATTAAACAGACCTGTGTATTTTTAAAGGTTGCTACTAAAATTCGACTCGGTATTTCAAATAAAGACACAAGTTAGTATTCAAACCGAGGATTCTACATAACCTCCACTAAATACCATAGCGTTACGTGATACGCTAACGTACATAGTCTAAACGACATAATGACGTTAACGCCAACATAGCCGATCAGTATTTCAACTTAAGGATTTCAAACTTAAATCAAAGAGTTCAAAAAATATATTCGTTTGGATCACATCACAATCGTAATCAGATCACATCAAGAAGTACGCCCGTGAACATCCGTACACAGAATACAGATCCAGGAACAATGAAACAAAAACAGTAAAATATCTACAGTGCACTTTTTTCATCATGTTTCACTAGTGTTCCTTCTAGCCTGCTGTGTATAAATGGTACGAAGTATAAGGAAGTAAAATAAAAACAGCATGTCAGAACTTTATAAGACTAAGCATAGCGACATCAAAAAATAACCCACTCGGTTTCGATTCGCAACGACTTGATTCATTTAGTTCAGCAGATACTGTTTCTGTTACGTCAAATTGTCTAGTTGAGATTTCCAATATCGTTGGCAGTGCGTTATGATCAGTAGCTTCATCCGTAATATCAAGGACTTCATCTATTTTCTGCTGGGCACTTTTTAAGGCTGTGATTGCCAGTTTCGATATGTTGCCTGCTTTCTCCAATGAATTCCACCAACTCATTTCATAGCTAACTTGGTCAATAACCTTGAGGTAGAGAACAAATTTAAGAGGTGTTTCCGCCAACATTCAATCTAACATATTCACGTTCTTTGTTTACATAAATATTACACCTCCACAATATACACTCACCGCTCACGTGACACTATACTCTGTCAGAAATAGTACAAACTTCTTTTGCTACTTGTTACTAACATTGACTACGTACTTCTTCAGCGTTAGTTTCGAAAACATGCTGTTTTCTACGTAGAGGGTTTTGGGTGTACCATGAGAAGCCCATTGCGGTTATTCCATCTGCCGGAAAGACCGATCAGTTTTTTTCTACTTGTGTCACGTTCTGACATTTTCAAGTATTCACTTGTTAACTTTGGCTGTCTTTATATGAGTGCATGTACACTTCTTATCCTACTTGTCACGTGTCTGTAACCTATTGTTTTCCGACTATAGATATTGAGTTACGCATTGTCTAATGTATTTGGCTCACTCACCTTCATTTTTCATGGCTTCGTTTCTCTAAATGTCTGTCTGGATAAACAAGCGCTTAGAATAAAGTCTTCCAACCCGTATTTGGCTTCTTATCACTGCGGTCGCACGTGGGTTTAGCCTAGGTAATATACGAAGTTAAATAAGAGGTATATGTTCATGACATATTCATATGTTCATCCAGATCGGGGTCATATGGACTGGCCAAGAAATTCTTCATCTAGGATGTTCACCTTATGAGTTTCACTGGACATACCATAGCTAAAGGCACTCAGTCATGTGTCTGCACAGTTCATGAGTGGATGTGCCGCGCCACTTTTCCCTCGCAGTTGTTCGTATGAGTTCTGATCGACTTAGTGCTGCTGGGATGAAGTTATATAATGCGTTACTTAAGAGACAAATGGAAAAGATACGCGAATCATATAGAAAGTCTAAAATGTTAGGAATCGGGAAGAGTTTGAGCTTGCTGGATTAGAATGTAAAGTTGTTACTGCAGAACTGATTCTCCGCAGCGATTGCTTTGCTACGTCAAACTGTTGGTCGAAAATGAGTTCGCGTAAAGTTCAGAGCTTCTCTAAAACGCAGGGTCATATCCCTATGAAATTCATGAGGTATTTTTGATGGCGCCGGTAGAAGTCACAGAGAATCGCGCGGTGATTTCTGTAATTTTCCAATAGAATGGACGGTTCCAGCCTAGAGATATTGGTGATCCACTGTTACTAGACACGGCAGCCTGTTAAGCGAAAGCTTCTCCCATTAAGTCCACAACCATTTGAACTATTTGAATCCCATTGCCTAATAATATTAGTACTCTTTCCATAAGAGCAGTAGCTTTTTTAGGTGGGATGATATTAGCGGAGGTTTCCTGAAGATGAGTTGTGGAATGTGTACTTGAGACGATTTTCAGTAGTAGTCAGGGATCAGGTTACATAGAAATCTAAGCTGATATTCCTACAGAGCGTACATCAGCTTCGTTGAGGAAATCTAGTCATTAATGATAGTCAGAATTTTATAAAAGCTGTGTCCAGGTGCTATAAAAATCGAGAAACCATGGGATCTATGCACAATTACCATTGTTACCAATATTATGTGCTTGTTAATATTGAGATGGATAGGGCTTCTTGTTGTCAATTCATTTGTTTCATTTATCTTCTCAAAATTTGGAACGTTGATGATAACAGCCACGCTAGTATATGATTGATCTATCATAAAAAATGGGAGTTATCCAGCCAAAATTAGAAGAAAAGATTTGGAATTGTGACCCCAACAACTGAATTCAGTCAAACACCTCATACAACAGAAAAATGCCTCACTAATTTATTATATAGTCACTGGACAAAAATGAGTAATTATTGTTGATTGTTGTAAGGAAATTTGCCACTTCTTTTCAAGTATATTTCTAATACTTCAGTCTAGTGATCATAGTCAACAGTAGAAAGATAATAGCCGGTTAGATGTTTGAAATGAGTGTGTCCATACTTCCAAAGTCATGGATAGTCATAATCTTAGACAGAAATTGACGAGAGATGTTCAAAGGATCTCGTACTTTTCTCCAATCCTTAACGTTTCCTTCCTATAAAGAAATCTGAAAATCCGGACGACATAAGTCAAACCTCGAAGCATACTGCTCGATATTTTCAGGACGTCAAATTTAATAACGATCTTTTATCAACGTAATGCTGTAGCTACAGAATCAACTATGTCCAAGTGTAACTCACGTACACTGTTGTATGGATAGTGAACTAGAAAGGCTTGGCCAATGGATGTCAGGACATTGAGTGGATTGTTTTAAAAAGAACACAATATATTCACGAGCTAGTTATCGTATGGCTGGCTTCCGCAGGCCTCTTGTGTTGTTGGCCATTAATTTGTATAACTGAGATAATTCAATTTTACTTTTTCAATGATCCGTCGTCTTTTTATTTTAATTAATTTTGTGGTGTCATTTTGGGTTGTGTTCAGTAATCATATATAGGTTTGATCAGTCAGGACAAGAAGGACTTTGAGAAATATAATTATTCGTGAAATTGCATTATTTTTCCTCTATATTACACAGGCTTTGAGTTCAATGCTGTCAGATTAAGTGAACAGAATTTATTTCCGGATACAAGTACCTTTTCTGATTACTATTCCCTGATCAAGCTCTAGATATTTAATATACATGTACATTTATGGTCTACTACCTTATTAACACTTCTCTAATAATAGATCGAATCCCAAAATTGTAGATGTGTCATGACGTGACTACCTAATCTGTAAGAACGTATACGGAAATCACATTGTTGTCTGCACTGACTCATCCTATCGTAATATCACCAATATGTGATGGAGAACACATTTAGGCTCTAGATAGAACAATATATTTATTATGAATAAGAAAGATAATTTACACAAGGATGACCACCCATGCAAGGCTGAGCTATGCCAACTAATGAATTGAATCGATTTTTCCACGTTCTTCATTATTTACATTCTCTTTGTGTCTATTATTGAAAAGGATGTATTTTATAACTATACGTTCGGCTTGGAAGGTCTTATGGTTATGGTCCAATGCCACTACACACTCTCCAGAATGAGTGGACACAAAGTCCTTTTATAGATTCATTGAAGTTTCTTTACGACAAATTGGCAGTTAA
The DNA here is from genome assembly GCF_000237925.1 of Schistosoma mansoni. NCBI lineage: Eukaryota > Metazoa > Platyhelminthes > Trematoda > Strigeidida > Schistosomatidae > Schistosoma > Schistosoma mansoni. Next base: position 718,614 of record NW_017386021.1, read on the forward strand.
TCAACCTAATTCTTGAAGGTATATGTAGTTTACTAGCTGCAGAAGTCCAAGAGGAATAAGTCTCGAAGATGTCACATAAAGTTCAAATGGTTCAAATGGTTGAGGACGGGATAGAAAAAGCTTTCGCTTAACGGGCTTCCGTGTCTGGTAGCAGTGGATCACCAATACCTCCAGGTAAGAACCTAGGTATATGAACGATAATAGAGGAAAAAAAGAATTTGGTAAATCATAATAATATGTTATCCTTAGTCCTTAAGAATAAGTCAAGTTTCCTCTTAAAGGACTCCTGGGAGGTCGCTTGGACTAGCTCAGTCGGCAGCGAATTCCAGCACTTGACAACTCTAACGGAGAAGAAGTTGTGTCTGCAGTCTGTTCTGCTATGTAGGGTCTCCAATTTCTGGGTGTTACCTCTTAGGTTAGTGTTACGACTAAGCTTAAGAAGATGTTTAAGGGGATGACCAGAAGTATTAAGGATACTATAAGTCATAAGAAGATCACCTCTAAGACGCCTGTACTCTAACGGGTAAAGGTTAAGTGATTGGAGGCGCTCTTCATAAGGTTTGAATTTGAGACCCCGAACTGATTTCGTGGCTCGACGTTGTATACGTTACAGAGTGTCCTTATCCTTGTGGAGGGAGGGAGGAAATACTATGTTTCCGTACTCTAAATGGGGACGAATAAAACTGTTGAAGATTATATGGAAGGTTCTACCGTCAAGCTGGCCAAAAATGCGCTTCAATGTTACCAGTGCAAGGTTTGCTTGAGAGGCGTTTTTGTCACAGTTCGCATACGATTTCAGGTCGTAGGGTACCAACACTCCTAAATCTTTTTCGACTTGGGAAACTTCTAGAGGGGAGTTACCTAAGTTATAACTATAGTCTGCAACGTGTCTCAGATGGACTACTTTGCACTTTGAAGTGTTGAAGGTAAGTCCGTTGTCGTCTGCTCAACTTTGAAGTCGAGTCAGATCCTTCTGAAGAACTAGTATATCATTATGATTACGTATCTCTCTCCAAAGTTTCACATCATCAGCAAAAAGCAATAAGTCAGATGAAACTTGTTGAGGAAGATCGTTAATATAAATCAAGAAGAGAAGAGGTCCTAGTATTGAACCCTGGGGGACCCCACTAGGACATTCCATAACCTGAGAGAGAGTGAAGTTAACCCTGACCTTAAAGTGTCGGTTTTCTAAATATGAAGAGAGCCAATCAATCAAAGGGGGTTTTATACCCAATCGTCCAAGCTTCTTGATAAGACATGCATGGTTGACCCTATCAAGAACTTTTGAGAAATCCAGGCAGATGACGTCAACCTTCCCCTTGCGATCAAGGATGGTTGTCCATCGATCCACCGCAGTCAGCAGGTTGGTCATGCAAGAATGACCTTTTCTGAAACCATGCTGTTGAGGCGAGAAGAACTTTGAGGATGATAAGTGTTCTAGTATGCTGTCGAATACTAGGGATTCCATAATTTTGGAAGGTATGGAGAGAAGGGCCACTGGTCGGTAGCTTGAGGGTTCACTGCGTCGATCTCCTTTGAAAATTGGTGTGATGTGGGCCAGCTTCCATATTTCCGGTAGTTTGCCTCTGCTTAGCGAGTGTGCAAACATCACGCTAAGTGGTGTCGCCAGGATTGAAGCTGCTTCCCTCAAAACAGCGGGATGAACCATGTCCGGACCAGGAGAAGTGTCTTTTCCTAGGTGCTGCAGTTTACGGAGCACCAGGTCAGCACTCAGGTCCACTTCGGAAAGTCCTGTAGAGGTGCAGGTGAAGCTTTCGTCAGTATGATTGATGTGGGTCAGCTGGAATGTCCGGGAGTATTGTTCAGCCAAAAGGTTAGCGGCATTACTGTCGTTATTGGTCGGGCCATTAGGACCAAGCAGTTGGGAAACTCCAGTTTTGCCTTAGAATCAATTATTCGCCGGTGGTGGATAGTTGTACAAAAACCATTCAGATGCTTCACTAATTCAATCTATTAAAATTTTCCACTCACTGGTGTTTTTACAGTGGTAACAATAATTACAAGCATACGTTTTATAAAAGTCACAGGATATGTATAGGAACTTTATCTCCCGATAATTGTTGGATGATTATCTAGAATGAAATGAATCGTCTATTATGGAACGAAATCTTGGTCAGTAATTTTGTGTTCGAACTGTCGTTAGATGAACTAAGTGTAGGATCCTTACAACCAAGGTTATGGGTAGACTGGATTCAGTGATATATATAAGACGGCTATGTTCGCCAGCTACAGTAGCCGTTAAAGTGTGCCGGCTGGGTAGTTTCTACAAGTTTCTTGCATCGAACTGTTTGGAGATTCAGAGATTGAAGTGTTTTCTGATGTTTTTAGGAGACTCACCATGCATATTATGCTACCAGCACCAATCACGAATATCTGCCTCTCTCACTCCTCAGCCAGGTCTCTTTCGTGACGAGCTTCTTCAAGAATTTTGGGTCCGTCCACAATTACGATGAATAGTAAGAAGCCGAGCCAGAGTATGGAGGAGGTTTCTAACGTCATTTTGTGTCGTTTGAGGCTTACCTCTAATAAAACAGACCTCAGCTCTTTGGTTTTCGTTGACCCCCAGAATCCGATCGTCAGATGCAGTCAGTTAGTTATTTCGGAATAAGACGAGCACTACCTGTACCTGTGGAGAAGCTTAGACAAGAAGAGCTATCTAAACAGGAGTTGTCGAAAGTCCGTTGACTAATAACCTCTTGCATGCTTAGCGAAGTTTCTATTGTAGTACCATATTGCGCCTCGATAATGTGGACAAAATGATCTAAACTTCGCCGGTCATTTTGGCTCCCACATTTAAGAATAGTGTTCTTCAATTTGTCGTACGGTTCCGAAACATCGCTTCTGAGAAGCAGAACGAAAAGTGTATGTTATCGGGCCAGAACGACGTTAACTGGAATGAGGGAGGTGAAAGAGCTTTAATTCTAAATAACTTAGGAGTTTGTTCCATTATGATGAAAAAAGTATCCGGAAAAATAAAAACAACCTCATATGTGTAGAAATAAAGATTAAAAATGAAATATAATGTTCCAAAAAGGAACAGACCCACAGTTTTCGAATTAATATACCAGATCACGTTTAGCTTATCACTAAAGATGACACAAGTTTTCGGAGTTCGATGACGCCTTTACACGTAAAACCCTTATAATGTATGTCAAATCCGAAGTCAGAATTGAAGAGTTTCAGTTATATATTTGAAGGCTTATCGCTATTTCAGGAACCTTCATTCTAAGTTGTCTAACATTTGCAAAAGGTGTGTGGTACGGACTGTCCACTTGTGATCCGATGCAAGTGAGTGACCACGTGCCTTCGGTTGTATGTGACCGATGAATATAGTGAGATTAGAATCAATGTTAAGGACTATGATGATTTGAAGTATTTAAATTATAGTATAAACTAGTAATCCCAGAAACAATGCAATTTAATCAAGAAGTATTAGATGAACACGAACGAATGCATTGTATTTGCAATTCAAAATCAAGCAGTCATCAATACAAGGGAATCATTGGTTCATTGAAACATCACAGGACTTACGGAAATATTTATTTCAAGGATTTATTCACCCTCTCAAATGTCTATTAGTAATTGAATCCTGACGTCTCCATGATGAACTTCTTTTTACGAGGAGGAATAGAATTATTGAATGAGGCTTGATTCTGAGTGCTCAAGAAACTCCTGGGTTTCTCTTGAAAATATCTACTGGGGATTGGACTGTAGCTCATCAGACTTTGTAGATGTAATTCATGGAGTTCTAGTCAGGTATCATGATCCATGGAGTTGAGACATGCTGATCATCAGTCAAATATCACTGGTGACAGTGAATAGTTAGCATTTACTGGGACTTAATGGTTTAAGGAGTAAACACTTTCCTTTAAGCCTTAAAACTTTGGGTTTGATGCTTGGTGAAGTCATGGATGAACGCTGTACCAGTAACTATTGATATCTGAAGGTACACTAGATGGCGTACGTTCGTTAAGTACTAATTCGCTACCATCTTAGAGTGGAAAGTATGTCTGCGCGCTAAATTGTTTTGGTGAGCCTCAAACTTGTGATTGAGCTACCAAGGCTTGTGTTTGAACCTCTCTATCTATTTTTCACACATCACACTACATCATTTTCAATCGATGCTATCGGATAAACCAATAACTGACAAAGTTAGAATTATTAGTTGTGGCAAAAACAGCCATTTTGTCAGAGAAAAGAGTTAAAAAAGAAAACTTCAAGTTTCATCTGCCGCAGATCAACGCAGGGCAATGACTAGAAATACCTCTATCAAAAGTGTTATACCGCTGTTTAGAGTCAAGGAAAGGGCTTATGTTAGTTTTCATTAAGGTAATAGACATTGAAGCGGATACTTTGGGCATCGCACTCTTGTAAGCGGGTTATTTAGTTCGTCCAGTACTCTCGTCGGTTGGTGTAAACCCTATGTTTTCCATTGTTTTCAGACTAGGATTTGTTGTCAATTTACTTAAGATAGCTTTCTCGGATTTTGTGATCTTTAAAAAAGCTTGATGTTTTTTATCTTGTGCACGAAGTGTATAGTTTGCATTTATAACATGGCGCGGAGGCTATTATTATTTTTGAGTGACCTTTGAATGGTTCTTATGTGACATTAATTATATTCACTTACTTGCTGGGGTTAAGAATGAGGAATTGTGATAAGGATTTAGAGTTGGACGTTAGGTTTTTCACTATGAATAATGCTAGTTAGCAATATAGATGAATGAATTCCCCTCCAAGATTCAGGGCTTGCTATCTTAAATCCAGTTGGTTCGTCCCCAAGTTGTTATCTCTTATACTCAGCTTTGCAGGTTATTTGCGTACATTTCACGAAGTCATCCGGTGCGAAATGATTTTTTGATCACCGTTATTTTCTCAAAATTGCGGGTGCATAAGTTCTCAACTAATTTCTGTTAAAAAATGATTACAAAATGCGCACAGGCGTGCACTTAACCTTTTTTCGTTTACTGTGGTAATCAGTTCAGCACCTAAACGGCCACTAGTCATGCTAAAACTATGTACCCTCCCAAATCTCATTACTCCGTAATTACCTGATGACTAATTCGGTCACAGTATAGGACTTCGTACGTACGTACATCAGTTCGAGTTGCCATATCACATCAGCAAAGAGATGCAGCTGTCGACTTAGATCGCAGTGGTAAAAGTAGTAAGAGTATGAGCAGTAATTCTAAAGATCAGGGTTTGAAGATGTTATTCAAAAAGTATAATCCAGCGAAATAAATTTGAAAAGAGAAAATAAAGATGGGGACATTAAAAATTCAGATTAGAATTTGGCAAAACACAAAGATTGGATGCACCTACGGCATTGCAAAGAATTTTGAGCCGTGTTATTCAAGGTCTCTAACCATCGGTTGTTATCAATTCGCTGATCCCAACCGAGTAGTCTACACCTACCACCTTGGCTCGGTCCATTTGTCAGTGACTTTGTGGATTTGTGCCACGTTTTGGTCTTGCCCTACCCCAGCTTTCTTCCAACCTACTCCTTTTTATTTATTTAAACACATAAATATTGGTACAAGGATGCACCAGATACGTATGCGCCGCACAAATCTCATTTGATCTGTGTGAGAGCTGTAGTACTGCCCAGGTGCTCAAACTGAAGCAGATGGTTTTTTCTTCGGGGGCCATACCCGGAGCCTTTGACCTAAAAGTCTGATCCGCAAGGCAGTGGAGCATCGTAAGGAGATGCAGTCCCATGGTAGCCGGTGACCAACGGTTGATTCATACGCCATTTGTTCCCTCAGGATACTGAAGCCCATGTGCGACATTGGTTTATAATCAGGGTTTTCCAACTCCCCTAGGTTTTATTTTATTTTATTTTATTTAAACACATATATTGGTACAAAAGGGCACCAGATACATATGCGCCACACAAAATAATGAAAGTAGGAAGAGAAGGGATGAAAAGATAAGGCGGACTGAAATGTACAACCAGAAAACTCTTTCAGTTAAGAAAGTTAGAACCACTCTTTATGTAGAAAGTAAAAGAAGGTTGCAGCAGGATCGCCACTGGCTTCTATTCTGAGCCATATCTGATAACGTCTCTAGCCACTGTGTTGCACCATCTCTCGGACCCCAGCCAGGGAGTCGTGAAGGACCAAGAGAAGCCAGCCCTTTGCAGCTTTCTTTCATGCCACGACACCATGTCATACACTGACCTCCTCTCCGCTTTTTCCAACCAGTCCCAGAGTCGGCAAATAATGCACGACGTGGAAGTCTCTGGGACGACATTCATAAAACATGTCCAAGCCACCGAAGTCGGTGTTTCAAGATGGTGACACCGATTGAATTGTCGTCTCTGCGCCCGAACACACGATGCCAAACCTCTGCATTACTAACATGGTGTTGCCACTGTATGTCAGCAATCCTTCGGAGACAACGATGATCGAACACAGAGTCGTCTAACATCCTCAACTCGGAGAGGCCAGGTTTCACAAGCATAGAGCAAAACTGCTCTCACCGACGCGTTGTAGATCCGACCTTTTACAGCCAGACTAACATCACGAAGGCATCAAAGATGGCCCAGATTGGCATAAGCCGCTCTGGGTTTCACTATACATGAATTGATCTTATCATCCATGCCACCATCAGCACTTATGTAGCTACTTAGATACACGAACTTCTCAACTACTTCAATCTGCTCACCATCCAGGGTGAGTACAGGATGAGGATCCTGCCAGTCTTGTAGGAGTACTTTGCACTTGGAGGGTGCAAAGCACATTCCGTACCTGCGGACACTGATTGCCAACTGATTAAGTGCGGATTGCATGCCTTGGGAATTATCGCACAGTAAGACAATATCATCCGCATACTCGAGGTCGAGAAGTCGTTCTCCAGGCAACATATCCACACCGCCATTACTTACATCCATCAGAGCTGTTTCCAGGATGTCATCGATGGCAAAGTTGAAGAGGAATGGTGAGATCGGGCAACCCTGCCTAACCCCACTGCTCGAATGAAACAAGGGAGAAAGGTGGTTGTATGCCCTCACTCTGCCTGAGGTGTTCGTATACAGGGCCTTTAAGATGTTAATGAACTTCTCAGGCACACCCATCTTCAACAGGCAATCCCAGAGAACAGTCCTGTCCAACGAATCGAAGGCAGCCCTGATATCAAGAAACACTACGATAAGTATGACGGTGTTCTAACATTTGGCGGAGGGTGAAGATGTGATCAATGCATCCTCGACCAGAACGAAAACCAGCCTGCTCCTCGCGAGTCAATCGTTCTCGGGTTTTAAACAACCTACGAAGAATGACAGAAGCCAATAGTTTGGACGCAATCGGAAGTAGACTTATCCCCCGTTAGTTGTTACAGGAACAACGTGAACCCTTTTTAAAGATAGGGACGACTATTGACTCATTCCATGATGTTGAAACACTTTCTTGCTCCCAAACCTTGCAAACAACACTGTCAGTTCCTTAGCCAGAAAGTCACCACCATCTTTAAAAAGAGCCGGAGGTAAGTCATCTGGGCCAGGTGATTTGTAGCGCTTCAAGAGTTGGAGTTCCTTGCGGACTTCCGCCTCGTTTGGTGGATCAGTCGTCACCGGCCATGGGGGGCAGGACAAACTGGTTGATGCTGCCGGAGCAGCAGGCCAGTTGAACTGCCCTTCGAAAAATTCCGCCCATCGTCCAAGACGTCGAGAGATGTTAGTGATTGGCATCCCGTCATCCTCGTAGATTGTTTCACTCACACCAGACTTCTTGCTGCCAGTGGCTCGGATGAGTTGGAAGAGCTTCCTGCAGTTACCAGATGCAGCTGCTGCTTCCATCTCATTAGCACGCTCCGACCACCAGGCTTCTCGGTCCTTACTCAAGCTTTGCCCGATTTCATTACGTAACAGCCCTCGTTTGTGGTCAAACTCACGGTCACCCGGAGTAGACCGACGGGCTTCGATCAGTTGTAAGGAGCCAGAAGAAACCCAGTGCTTGTAAGCGGGACGTTTCACGAAGCCGCAAGCGGCTTTACTCGCCATTTTCATGGCGTCGTGAAGATGCAACCAATGCTCATCTATACTTTTCGGTGGGATGGTAGCTAGCCTAGAGGCTAGCTCCGCTCGATACTTACTTGCAACAGAAGTTGCAGCCAGTTTACTAACATCGGTCCGTTGGTGGTGGTCAATCCTTCGGCCACTGAAAAGTAAGGTGAGATTGGCGCAGACCAGGGCATGATCAGAGTCCAGATAGATACTCCAAAAGGAGCGGCAGTCTCGTACACAACTACTCCAGCGGTAGCTGATCGCGATGTGATCAATCTGAGTCCAAGCTTGAGATGCAGAGGGAGGACGCCAGATGGCACACCGGCGATGACTGTGCCGGAAGTTAGTGCTAGCCAGAAACAGGTTGTGGTCTGTGCACAGTTGCAGCAAACGGTCCCCGTTATCTGTCCTGCGACCAACAAGTCCCCATCGGCCACCTAAACGACTCTCTTCTGTGCCTAGACGCCCGACCTGAGCATTCAAGTCTCCGGCTAATACTACAATATCTGTCGAACGCGCTTTCTGGAGAAGAACTGTTAACTGGTGGTAAAACTCATCCTTAATTACATCCGGGCTGCAATCTGTCGGGGCATAGGCGGAGATGACGAAAAGATACCGTTTCTCACGCCGGTTTCTTCTCACTTTGATGGAACTTTCTAATCTAACAGCACATAACCGACTGTTAATGGGGATCCAATCGATTAATGCTGCCTCAGCCCTAGCGCTTAGTGCAACACCAACGCCTGCAAGACCAGACGAAGATGCCACAGAGTCCCCGGATAAACGCACGTGAAACAAGCTTTTCGAGGCGACAGATGGAGAGCGGATTTGTAGTACTTCACTAGAGTCTTGAATACGGGTCTCGGATAGACAGCAAACATCAACATTAAGACTTTCTAAAGACATAGCCAGCCCCATCTGTTGTCCGATCTGCATTAGTGTGCGAACGTTGAAGGAAGCCAGCTTGAACGGCGTACGTGGTTTCAGAAAGACTGCTTCAGTATTCGTAATCGGTGGAAGCATTCACTTTCAACCAGACAGTGACTGGAGATCGTCTAGATAGGACAGAGTTTCCACCATGGGCGAGCTACTGCATAAGTTGGAAAGGAAGGATACACAATTTGGGAATAAAGGGAGTGAAAAAGCGACGTAGTAAATAATAGTAATAATAATAATAATAGTAATAATGGAAATAATAATAGTGTAAATTGTCTTGCTTCTAGTGTGAGCGAGAATAGTATCGTCAATAGAATTCATCATTTCATTTATTTGTGTGTGGGCTGTGATACTGCCCGGGTGCCCAAACCGAAGCAGGTGGTTTCCTTAGGGGGCCACACCCCGAGCCTTTGACCTAAAGGTCTGATCCACAAGGCAGTGGAGCATCGTGAGGAGATGCAGTCCCATGGTAGCCGGTGACCAACAGCAGGTTCATTCGCCATTCGTTCCATCAGGATACTGGAGCCCATGTGCACCATTGGTTTGGAATCAGGGTTTTCCAACTCCCCTAGGTGGACCCTCCGTGTCTACCAACCCGGTTAAAGCGCCGGACATTCGCTTTTCGTCCTCTCACTTTCGTAAACAACAGTAGTGCCACGAGAAGGCAGTGAGTAGGACTTCCCTGGCAGAGGCCTTCTCCCACACTATGAGACATTGCACGTCGGTCATTCATTCAGCTACAACATAGGACCAGGCACATATATGCATCGGCCCAAGTTGCCATACCTCACTCATTAGCACAACACCGAACTCATAGAAGCAGTTAATTTAGTGGTGGTAATATATAAAAGAAAGGTTGTATATAAGGATAAAGCATAGGAAGAAAGACAGATATGTTCATGTACTTTAGGACCAACGAGTAATTAACGCCTAGATTAGAAATAGAGCACTAGGTAAAAAAATGGGAAGTCGATTGATAAATTAGTAAATCTTCAACTGAGGTGGCTGGGACATGTGATACCTTTGCCTAACCACCCTCTACCTCGACATGTCGTTTTTGGTATAGGATTATGCTGAAAGGAAGCTAGAGGCGGCCAAACCAAGATATGAGACCAATCCATGAAGTCAACGACAATTAGATTGAGCCATTTCAGCAGGTGTAGACTATCTGGTTAGGTCCGCGTGATAATGGATAACAAGGAAATCTAAAATTGATGCCCTTTCATAAACAAAAGGAGTGGTTTAAAATGGTAAACCCTGGATGTAGTGCATCCTGCTGTATCAATGCTTCTTAGTACTGGTAATCCAGTTTGATAAGTGCAGGACCAACGTTGTGGAACTTAAATATGTAAGATTAATAGTGTCATGTAATAGGCACAGCGGTCGTATCGTAGACTAAGCGTTCATTTTTCTAAGTTGAAAATGTAAACGTCTTTTCAGGTTCGCGCAAGTTATCTTTTAATTACGTCGTTAGTAGTAGAAAGTCAATGTCTAGGTATGTCCATAGGCGTTTTACTCACTGGCATCTAGCTTTTTGAAATCGACTACTTCGTCCATGATGCAACTGTAATGATCATATCTTCTCCGTCGTTCTGTCGTTTGGAAATTATTTTTCATGTTTCGCTACAACAGTCATCTGTCTCCCAGGCATTACTATACTCTGAGATTAAAAGTATATACAAAAAGTTTGCTAACATCTTAAAAACTAAAGTGAAGTTATACAATCACCATATCTACAAGGTTAAACTAATCATGTGTATTCAATGGGTCTTTTAAATGAAACATTTCACAATCTAAAGTAGCTATGTGGGCAATGATCCTGCTTCGGTCTTTAATAGAGAGCTTAATGTGTATACTCAATAAACGGTACTGATCTCGGTCATGTTCTTGCCTGAACTGTATTGTTTTACACACACTATTGTCGTTTATTTTGTCTTTGTCTTCTACTTTTCCACAATGTCGTTTTTCTGTTTCATGCTCTGATTCCATATTATAAAAAGCTTGTCATTTTGCATGATAAATGAATCCAATTCAATAGAGTTCCTAAAGTAAAGCGATAATGTAGTGATAAGTCTTAATTGCGCCAAATTATCAGTGGGGTTATACAAGGGCTGCTTATATTCATTATTCCTGTGTGACTTAGTTTCTTTTGGGATTCCGAAGAGAAAATATGCTGAAAAATTAAAACTATCGCACTGAAAGTATTTTCTGCCCCTTATACATGTTTTTTGCTGAAACTCGCTAATGTCATTTTGTAAATAAGCAGTCTACCAAGGGGTAGTGAATGTATCAAATATCATAGTCAAGGAATTATTTGCGTCATTACAATGTAAACAGTTGCACTGACAAGAAATAAGTCAATATGTTCTTCATAGCTTTAATATCTTTATTGGCACTTTCGAGGTCTTTTGTTTTAATTCTAAACTTTAGGGTTTCATTTTTTTTGGAGTGTTTGACGGAGATTGTAGTCTTCCTCATGGTAAATAGATATACGCTTACAATATGTCATGCTGAATATTTCTACAGTCAGCATTATTTAACTTTCAAAGCCTGCTGAGTGTCATTTTGTTGCTTATATGCACTTGCGCTTACATTAGACACTTCTCCCCTACCTTATTGGATTCACGAAAACATGGGTATGCTGGATATTTGTGTATATAATCTCTATTTATTAATCAAGACTTCTAGGACTGTTCTGGAAATGTGCAAGAATTGGTCAGTTTAATTTATTACTTTATTTTACTGTGAATTGTTTACAGGTGAACGCAAAAGTCCTTATGTTGCTGTCTGTTGCATTTTAATGGCAGGCTCAGTACTTTTCAGTTCGTAATTGTAATATATTTAAAAAAATAAATAACTTGCAAGGTTGAAATTTTTTTTTTTTTACCATACTATGCTTAGATGCATAATTATTACTATTCTTTCTAGATTATTTGATATGCTTTCGTCAGTTTCTTCCAAGATGATCAACCAGTTGTTGAAACACTCATGTAGAAGTTCTTCACAAATGCCCAATCCTTACCGTAACCCGCTTAGAACGCAAACCAATCCTGTTGGGTATATTACATTTACTGTTTTTGTTTTACCGATGTTATGGATTATTCACGACAAAGCCTATGATATAGATCAAAAACCTCGACGTTGAAAATGACAAACTGATATATCTTCGTAAAAATTATAATACATGTAATGTAGACTAAATATATAATACTTATCATTTTTTACGTGTTCTATCATTTCACGAAATGTATCTTGATTTATTATAACCTTTTTTATGTTTTATAGAGATGATAAATTTAATGTTGGGGCAAAAAGCCTCATCTTACCTAAGAAGTTGTTTTATTAGTAATACGGTACTTTGCACCAAAACCCGATCTGCAATTATTTGTACTTCTCATCGTCATTATTATATCCCTACCAGTGTAAAGCTCAAATATGAGCTTCATCATCTAAAAGATACCCTTTTATTCAGACAATCAAGGTATCTCTCCAATCGTTTGTCTAAGGAGTCAGGAAGCTCCAGTGGAGGTAATAGTAGTTTCTTCAGTGATACATTTATATCCATTGCAATAACCGGAGCATTTCTTGGCAGTTGCTTAGCTTTTCGCTGGTATGTAAATCGTCTACGTGACTACAGCATTACTGAAAAGAAAAACCCAGAGAAGTCAGGGTTAGTATTTATACGCTTTTTCTTTACCATTATGATTAGTCTTTATCATTTATCTGCATCGTGATGTCATAAGTTTGTACAAAATACCAAGTCCCTGAAATGGCGCAATATCTTCTCCCTGTTTACGTTTAACGAAAATATGATGAATGGTTTTTGATATTTATTACTCATCTACTTATTGATGTTCAGAGGGTACAGTTGATTATCCAGCAACTGACTAAAGTATACTTACTAAACGTATAATTTGTACCATATTCTATTTCAGTTTTTCCATTCATGTGAATCATGCTCGTTCGGTTGAATAGGTGTAGATTAAAGCCAGGGTATCCGTATCAGTATCATAGCACTCACCAAGATCGCTTAATTCAAAAAATCTTCACACAGTTTTCACTTCATTGTTAATTGTCCAAAACACAAAAAATCTGAGTTGCAAGAACAGGTCGGTTTGTTCAAGTCGTGGAAGTGTAAATCACGTTTTCACCCTCATCATATTCTGGATTATCATGACATCTTTTAGAGGCTAGTAGTGGTAGTGTTTCTTGACACCAGGACCGCTTTCGATTCACTGAACAGGATTACGCTCGGTAACTTCCTGTTAAAGAAGGGTATATGTGATAGGTTTATTAATATCCTGAAGATTTCACAAACGGTGCAGGCACAGTGTAGACATACAACCACCCCTCTCTTGTTCTTACCAAACAACTGACTTCTACAATATTGTCCATTCTCATCATTGTTCAACTCTACCATCGATGACATTTTGTAAACAGGTCTAAAAGGTGTGCGTGGTGGTAGTGTGGGTCTGTTTTCTGGAGAAAGATTTCCCAACCTTGAGTATGTTGATTAAGTTGTCTTACTGTGCGATGATTACGCAAGCTACAGAAATCGCAGTAAATCACTTGGAAATTGGTGTTCATAAGTACTGCATGTACTTTGCACCAGTACAATACTGGGAGTAGTCGGTGACTGCATGGACGTTTTGCAGCGAATCATTAGAAGTAGTCGAAAAGTTGGTGTGTGTGGGTAGTTTTGTAAATGCTAGTGGTGGCATAACATGTAAGATCAATCTACGTTTACTGAAAGTCATTGCTTCTTGTACAAGTCAGTCAGTCAGCTACAACGTAGGACCAGGCACACATATACATCGGTCCAAGTTGCCATACCTCACTCATTAGCACAACACCAAACTCATAGGAGCAGTTAATATAGTGATGGAAATATATAAAAGAAAGGTTGTATATAAGGATAAAGCACAGGAAGAAAGACAGATATGAAACAATTTTAATCTCACGGTTTAAGGGAAGATAAAGAGTGTATACACTTGCGTCATTGTGATCGATTCTGAGCCATGTCACCTAGAGTTTCCAACCATTGGTTACGATAGTCGCGCAGACCCCAACCAAGTAGTCTGCATCTACCAACACGGCTCAGACTAGAAGTTAGTGACTTCAAGCACTGATGCCAGTATGGGTCATATTAACGCTGTCGTAATGTAAGTCTCTGTAAAACGTCAGGTATGCAGTGCATTTGTGGTTTGAAGGTGTTCTCCGGATGCTATCTAAGAAACTTCCCTACCGCTCATTATTTGCCGACGTTGATAAAATAAGGCGGTAGTCAATTTATGACAGCGCCGTTGTATAAACTAGCACCTATTGGTCCATCGCAACTTCCTAGCTAGGATCCTAGAGGGCGTGCAACTCAATAGCCTGAAACATCAGATGTGGTTAAAAATAAGAGCCACTGATTATTCTGCTGCAGTTTTCTATTATATTATTCATGAAAGTGAGATGAACTTCCATAACTTGAATTCTTTCGTGAATATTCTTTTAACCGATCTGTATTTCTTGCTGAATGCTATTGCTCATTTTTTATTGATTGTACTACCCTTCCTCGGTTTGTATTTTCACTATATGTACTGTGCAAATTTCGACACTATTTTACCCGAATAAATGTGCTTTAAATAAAATTGCACTATATTCTCGAAGTTAAACTTCAAGTCGCTATTTAGTTAGTATTTTCCAGTTTCCCGTGGCCAATGGTGAAGTATTTAAAATACAACTTTCTACTAATCATGTACTAAGTTAGAATAGACTACGTTTATTACGTTATCTAAGGGTTAATTTATGCGCATTACGAGAAGCAGCGAAAGACAATTCCTGTCTAAGCACATCTGAATGTTATTAAAAAAATACTGTTCATGTTTCACCTTTATTGTAACTTGCATATTCACACTACTAACCAGTTGGAAGTTGATAGTATCCTCGATAATTATGCTTATAAAGAGTCAGTGAAACCGGCTTTAAATGAAACATGTACAATATCATAAGGGCTTAAGTATAAATGCTCAAAAACTACAAAATAAAATGAAGACCGACCGCTCACCACGAGATCAGAAATTTCTCGGTGCGGCTTTGGATGGGAACTTCGAAACAACTGTCCAGTTCTTGCTTGTTTCCACTGGCTATCTAAAGTCAGTCCGTTGTGTAACCCGCAAAACTCAGCAACCCCCGTAAACTTGATGCACTATTTATTGGTTGCTTCCCTCTTCAATAATACTGCAAATCATTAAGATATTTTGTAACGATCACATTCTACTACTTTTTAAATGTGATTCTTGTCATTTTTTGTGGTTTTCTACTACCATTCATTGTTTCCAGATATGGTTTAGTTCTCCCTCCACTATTGTCACAGTCCTGAATCAAACGTTGAACTAGTTACTAAACGTGCTCAACAATTATCGTGTATATTGCCCAATGGTCAACCAGAAAAAAGTGGTTAGTGTTAAGGCTAGAGGGCACCAGATAAAATGAGGAACTGGTTGGTTCGATTATAAACCTGAAGCGGTCAGAACTACAAGTCACCATCTACCTCTACAGGGCAATGTTTGCCGAATGCAAAAAAGCCATGGACGGCCATATCAAGACGTGGCATCAGTCCACAGTCATTGACTTTTAAATTGTGACGTATTAATTGATACAGACTATTTGGTTGGTGTCTATGCGACCATTAGTTGGAGAATGAGTGATATGGTTCATATTCGTTTACAAGGGCGAAAATGCATTCACTCATCTTGAGTCCTGGTATTTCATTTATTCCTCTCCACTTTTTCCTTTTGAACCGTATTTCTTATATCCAGTATTTCCCATTACCACTATTACTTCATTATTTCGTTCTATGTTGGTGTTCATCTTGTTATTTTCGTCTCCTACTAATCGCCTACAGAAACTTGAGCCGTCACACATCCAAATCACGCTTCATTTTAACGATGAATGACTGACATTTTCCTACATATTTATAGCGAATAATATACAGCTTAAACTGTTATAAAATCATCTTAAGATTTCTTCTATCATATTCCTTATTACAGGCAAGTTGGGTCATCTAAGTAATATTAGACATATTCAAGTTATCCCATTCTACGTAATTTTTTTAGTTCATAAAAATAATCTCATTAATAGTTTTCAATTTGTCTGCGTTAAATTTCCATTTTGCTTTCACTAAATATTGTAATTACCTAAAGATATTGCTTGAAGTTACATAATTCTAAAAGCTATACCACGTGTACTGTTAGTATAAAACTGAATATGAATACTGGAAGCATTTGTTTGACAAAGTAATGGTCAAAGAAATAATTTTCTTATTATTCTCATTTTTTATTCAAGAAGAAAACTGATTACTGTTCTTGTCTTATATTTATCAAGGCTGGAACCTGAAGTATCTTCAGCGTCAAATGCGTTGGAAATACCTGTGACACATGGCTCTGAGTCAGTTTTGAATACATCTCCAATTCAACATGAAACTAGGAATTCAAGTGATCATTCACCTGTTATTGTTGAGCAACAACAGTTGGATACTTCGGATTCTGTCGATTCCCAGGTCACTGAATCTTTTACAGATTCAGTGAAAGAAGTTACAAATTCAGATTTTCATGATGAAAGTAGGTAACCATCTGTATATTTTGTCGAAAAGTTACATGTTATATTATCAACTGTTTTCAAAATGTTCATTGTTTATCTAATTCCATCTGTCTTCGGTCTAAATTATGCAGTTGTTTTAATAACTTGATATTGTGACTCACTTTACTGCGTATTTGATAGAGACAGTGTGCAATATACTTGAACTTATACTGTGCCTCCAAGAGAATTGAGTGATCTAGGGTTCGAGATTGCTAAATAATTCAATCATAGGTAAAGTTGAACCTGGCACAAATCTGCATTTATTCAAGTTGACATAGTGCATCAGCGCAAAGAGATGAAATTATCATAACAAATGCTAGTGTAATAGAAATAAAAACAGTATCAGTGGTGATAGAAGAGATTAGGCATAGATAATATAATTCAAGAGGAAAAATAATGGGTTCGCGAAATCAAAGTTATTAGATGATTTCAAACTCAAGAATTAAGGGAATACACAGTGAACCAATCTAGACTATTTTGAAGAATTCTGAATCATGTCGTTAAATGTCTCCAACCATTGGCTACGATAATCAGGTGGATTCTGACCAATCCAACGACTCAACCCAATAGTCAGTGACTTCATGGACTGATCTCACGTCTTGGTTTGGTTGCCATTAGCTTCCTTCCGACCTACCCCTGCATTAACTATCGTCTCATTTCAAATTGGGCTGCAGTAGGGCAAATATAATTCACACTTCAACTACCTCAGTCGAAAAGATTCACACCCTCATCAACTGGTTTCCTATCTTTGCCTAGCAGTACCCTGCCCGCTGATGTGAGTTATGCTTTTATTTGATTCATAACTACCTAGTCTATCTCTGAAAGTTTCCGACTATTATCAATAATATTTAGTTCAACTTATGTCTAAAGAACCAGTGGTTTCCACTCTTTGGGAATAAAGCAAGAGTAATGAGAATAACCTAACTATATAGATCCATTTATTTATTGATTGGAAGAAGCTGGAGAGAACCGTCGGAATGAATCCCTATTGTTTTTTATTTTATTTAAATTAAAGAAAATTATATGAGACTTTCAACAAAGTTTTAAAGTATGTTAACTCATCAGTCAAGTAAAGGTTTGTGTTCTACGTTATAAACTATACCTAGTAAGGTAACAGTTACTAACACTACTTAACTGATTAAATCTAAGCTAGCTCTTGGAATCCTATGATTTATTGAATGGATGTAATTTCATACAATTAGTTCGTTTACTAAACTTTTGTAAACTAAGAACAACTAACATTTAGATAAGGTGAGTTCATTTTATTTCGTGTGCTCTTAATCTTCCACATACTGATTTATATAAATAAATGAAAGGTTTTACAAATGTTATCCTGCCGCTTTTCAGTTGAGTATAAATTACCGTGTGGCCGTATAAAAGCTTTAAAGGCCACGTTGGAAAAGTTAGTGTCAGACAGAAACCATCTTTCACTAATAACTTTTATTGATGTTTGTGAGTTACGACTACACGTTATTTTATAAGTTTAGTTATAGGTTCAATTTAAGGAATTACCAGACATCTCATACGTTCCTATGATATATTTGGCAGTAAATGTATTTGTTGATTTATTATAACCTCTGAAATCTGTAGACACATATCAAGATTCGATATGCGGCAGGTGTTATTTGACTGTTCAAATATAGGAATAAATGTTTATGGCCAAATTTGTGTTTGTTTCCATAGTTTTGAATATATGTGTTTAGCTCTGACTGAATCTAGTGTTCATAACTCGGAAATAGATTTTAAAATACTCGTAAAATTCCACGAAATCAGTATTACATTGATCCAAAAGTTTGACAGCTGGCTAGAATAAACTTAGTCATTTGTACTTCTTGGCTTCCTGTTGTTCTTCTACATATCTATGGAAGAACACATCATGGATAAATAAATGCAGAAGCTATAAGTCTTCACATTCAACTGCTAAGTATTTTGGAGTCAGTCATTCACTGTTATATTTCTTTTGGCAAGTGTTTGGAGATATTTTCAAATAATACCGTTTTTGTTCTTCCCAATAAACGTGTTGTCCTACTATTTTACTTACTCACTAACATTCTCTATCCAACTCTGTCCTGGGCATATCTTTCCAGTTGCTATTCATTCTTTTCATGTCTGTTTCCCATTCCCGACGCATTATGTTCTTTGGCCTTCCTCTTTTTCGTTTCCCTTCAGGATTCCAAGTTAGCGCTCACCTCGTGATGCCGTTTGATGATTTCCTCAATGTGTCCTATTCACTTCCAGCGTATTTTCCTAATTTCTCCTTCATCTGGAAGTTGGTTTTTTCTCTCCTACAGCAGGCTGTTGCTGATGGAATCTGGCCAACGGACATTCAGCTTCTTACGTAGACAATTGTTTATAAAGGCGTGTACCTTTTTGATGACGGTTGTGGTAGTTCTCCACATTTCAGCTTCATACAGTAAAACTGTCTTGACGTTCGTATTCAAGATTCTCACTTTGATATTAGTTGACATTGTTTTTTTGGGTTCCAGATGTTCTTCACCTGTAGGAATGCTGCCCTTGCTTTGCCAATCATCGCCTTTACGTCTGCATCGGATCCTCCCTGTCCATCTATTATGCTTCCCAGGTACGTGAATATTTCCACCTCTTCCAGAGCATCTCCATCAGGTTTAATTGACTTGGTGTTCACAGTGTTGTATATGATGATGTTGGTTTTCCCCTTGTGTATTTTGAGGCCTACTGATGCAGATGCTGGTACTACACTGTTTATCTTGACCTGCATTTGTTGATGTGTGTGGGATAGAAGGATCAGGTCATCTGCAAGGTCCAAATCTTTTAATTGGTTCCGAGATGTACATCGTATTCCATACTTTCCCACGGAGGTCGAGGTCTTCATAATCCAATCAATCACCAGAAGAAGGAGGAAGGGGGAGAGTAGACAGCCTTGTCTGACTCCGGTCCTTGCTGGAAATGTATCTGTCAACTGTCCTCCATGCACCACTTTGCACTGTAGTCCGTCGTATGAGTTTTGGATGATGTTAACAATCTTCTCAGGAAATACATAGTGTCGAAGAAGTTTCCATAATGTTCTCTTGTCCACACTGTTAAACGTCTTCTCATAATCAATGAGGTTGATGTATAGTGACGAGTTCCACTCAACTGATTGTTCAACAACACAATAGTGTCGCAGTTCGGTCTGTGTACGACCGATCCTTACGGAATCCGGACTGTTGGTCTCGAAGCTGGACGTCTACTGAATCTTTAATCCGTTTCAGCAACACTCTGTTGAAAATACTTCCTGGTACTGACAGTAGTGCGATGCTTCTAGTTCACACATTTTTTCAAGTATCTCTTCTTTGGTATCTTGATGAGTTGTCCTTTTTCCCAGTTTGCCAGTGGCACTTGTTCTTCCTCCCACATTTTTCTGAATGGAACATAGAACATCTTGCAGTTACTTGTGTGTCTGAATTCAGAGCTTCAGGTGGTATACTGTCAGGTCCTGCTGCCTTCCCATTCTTGATTTGTCTGATGGCCATCCTGATTTCTTCGATCGTTGGTGGGGCGACATCTATAGGAAGGTTTGTGTGTGTTGCTTCGATGTCCGATGAGTTCAGTGGATTTAGCCTATTCAAGAGTTCCTCAGTGTTCCATCGATCTGATCCTGTGTCCTTGAATTCCAGTGATTAGCTTACCTTCCTTGTCCTTGACCAGTTTCTCTGGTTTAGTATATTTCCCTGCCAGTTTCTTCGTCGTGTCACATTGTTGTTTCATATTTCCCTTTCTCGCAGCTTTTCCCACTGTCGTTGCTAGTCCTTTCATATACTTCTGCTTGTCAGATCTAATGCTCTTTATTTGCTTGTTCGCTTCTGTGTATTCAGCTTGTGGCTTGACTTTCTCTGTTCTTGTTCGACTGTTGTTAGAATTGCTGTCTTGTTCTTCTTCTCTTGAATCTTGTCCAAAGTTTCGATAGAGATCCATTCCTGATGATGATGCTTGTTTCGGCTCAGTACCTCCTGGCCAGTTGAAGTTAATGCTTCTTTGATGCGTTTCCAGTTGTTCTCCATAGTAGTTTCTTATTTGAGTGGAACTTGTTGTTAAGAGTTACCTTGATTTTGTTGTGTTTATTAGTACTGTGGTGTGGTTTACATATATCCACATAAGTAGTATATGGTGATGGTCAGGCATAAAATGTATTTTGGCAGAAGATCGGTAGGGAAAGAACAGGAACGAAGCGCAAGCGGTATGAAAATGCATGAACAATGAAATCAGAGAAGATGTACTGATATTTGCAGAAGGAACAGTCAATATTGCGACAATTGATTGTTATTTTGCAAATTAACTGTTTACTGTATGGTTATTAGATTTTAGTGAGCTAGTCTGTAACTTTGTGTCAAATACATTCGATTGTCTCCACCTGCGTTCTTGTTCACTACAGTACTTGTCGAGGTTAATATCCTCTATATCTGACTCCAATAAATAGTATCCCATTAACTGAGTTTTTAACACAGGCTAAATCTCCTTGTTGAGTTATGGATTTACTCGAGATTATTCAAAAGCCTGAATACCATTTATATAAATAGTTTATTGTTTAAGATCGGTAAAATCCGCAAGCGTGCAGGAAATAGGCACACAGGGAAATAAGTGAGTTGAAAATCTATATATATTTATGAGTGTTAATTGGTTGTGGATAAATCATTGATTGTCTGTGTGTTACAACCAATGAGAGAATAGACTTAATATTGGTGTGCAGGCATGCGCTCAATTAGACTTACACATAATTTTACATAGTGGTTTAAATGTTTAATTTACAGTGAGTAGACAAATAATACAATAGTTGAATGGGATTACTACATACTTTGTAGGAAGGCTGTATTGAACATTTATGGTGTTGTTTGTCCAGTTTTCCAAGGCTTCTTTAGCTTCAGTTTCATCTTGACAACCACCAGGTAGTGATTTGGAGCTACATCAGTTCCTCTCCTAGTTCTCACGTCTTCCATCGTCCTTCTGAACTTTCTATTGTTGAAAATATAATATTTCTGGTTCTCCGTGGTGTGGTCCGGTGAGATCCATGTAGCTTTGTGTATGCGTTTGTGTGGAAACATTGTGCCGCCTATAACCGATTTGTTGGATGCACATATATTTGCAAATCTCTCCCCATTTCCGTTTCTTCCTCCCAGTTCATGTCGTCTCATAATATCTTCATATTCGGTGTTGTCCATTCCGACTTTAGCGTTCAGATCTCCTATCAGAATTGTCAGGTCCTTTCCTGGGTACTTCGCTATGACCGATTGCAGCCTCTCGTAAAACTGATCTTTAACGTCGTTGTTACTATCATTGGTGGGTGCATAACACTGGATAACATTCATCGAGATTCCCTCCTAATTTGTCTTGAAGGGTGCCTTGATGATTCTGGATCCGTGAGGTTCCCATCCTACAAATGCATTTCGTGCTTCTCTGGACAGCATTAGAGCAACTCCCTGAGTGTGTGGAGCATTTTCCTCTTCGTGACCGCAGTACAAAAGCATCTCTTCCGTATCTAGCCTTTGCTGTCCAGGTTGTGCCCAATGGGTTTCGCTGATTCCGAGTACCTCCCAGTTGTATCCCCTCATTTCCATTGCTATTTGATTGGTACTTCCGGTCTCCGACATTGTCCGGACGTTCCATATACCTATC
Source organism: Schistosoma mansoni (assembly GCF_000237925.1). Lineage (NCBI taxonomy): Eukaryota > Metazoa > Platyhelminthes > Trematoda > Strigeidida > Schistosomatidae > Schistosoma > Schistosoma mansoni. The sequence goes on from NW_017386021.1 coordinate 740,824, forward strand.
AAATTGATGCTCTAGTTGTTAGAAGAAGCATCGGCCTCGTGACTTCCGAAGAATCTTGGTTTCCAACATTAGGCGTCATAATTCTTCCTTCGAATCCGAGAGCAGAGTTTAAATGGTCTAATTTGTTTAATCTGGTTAGCGTTTCTTAGCACGATTTTCTTCAACGGGGAGGGGTTGCCAATCCCATGCCAAACACTTCTCCTATACTCGCGCTTGGAACCAGCAGTAGCCCTAGAAAAGCTACAGGCGGAGTTGTGTTGTCCTATAATTGTAGGTAAATAAATAAATGCAATTAAAGATAACTTATTAAGATCTGCTTATCTAAGTTATGCTCTTTGAGCTGGTTTCGAATCCCTCGAGCGGTATTGTGGATGCTCACTGCTGAGGAATCCTATACCAGGACGAAACGGCCGTTCAATGCTTCCAGGTTTTCCATGGTGATCTAGCTTTAATTGGCTCATGAATTCAACTATAACATTTTTTATTTTAAAATGACTAATATCTAATATTAAATGTGATTTTGAGATTAATAATCAAGAAGAAGTATGGATAACATAAAATAATTGTAGATTCAATTAAGTGCTTATTGGGAGATGATATATGAATTCAATAAGAAATAACAATGCATTGAAGTGAGTGCTACCTAAACTACTGATGCGTTCGGAAGATCACTAGTGATATTAAACCAATGATAATAATAAAGATATGTGAATAAAAATACTGATGACAGTATTTGACTGTGAAAATTTTTTATATTAGTCAGTTTAGATTATTTTATGATTAAGTTCACTACTGATCTATTGGCCGTGAGGTTAGTCAAGGTAAGAGAATGAGTTGAACATATTTCTTTTGCACACGTAGTTCCAGTTTTTTAATCCGAACGGCTTTTACTTCTACCGTTTAGAGGACTTTAAGTGGGATTTAGAAAATTACTAACCTAATGAATTATTGAGAATTGTTGATTTTTGTTTTTTAATTCCTTACCACACTTTCGGTATGCAAAGGTCAGGTCGTAATAGCCTCTGCAAAGCAGAGTGAATGTGATTAAGAGCAGACAAAATGTAATAAGTCTGCTTCATGCTCCACAGTGTTTTTTGTACTTGATTAACAATAATTGACGGTAAATTCCAAGAACTAACGGGTCATATTTAGATTTCACTAAAATGTTTTTTTTGTTCAAACTTCGCTTAACCTGTTTATGGAATTCTATTCCATTGTATACTTTCAGCAATGTCCAAGTGTTACATATTTTCGTTTCGTAAAACTGGGCATTTTTATCAAAATATCTATGAATATAATAGTGTTAATAAGCACTAGATTTAAATTGATTTTTAATCTGTCAGTTGTTCACATTTATACTTTAGAATAGTAGATAATCCCTAATAGAAAATAGGAACACTTTATGTTAATGAGGATATAGGCGGTCCCATGATCATCTTTGATTTGGATAAGATTTCTATTTTTATTAGGTTAGGGATAGGGTTCTAGGTAAAGATGGCGAATCGATTGAAAGTATTAAATCCTCACCAACTAAGGTGGTTGGAACGTGTTATGTATGCTTGCCCACTTCCTCCTTCGCGGTGCGACGATAGCTGGTGTAGTAGTAGTAAGTTTAAAGTTTAAAGAAAGCTAGAAACGGCTAAACCAAGACGTCATTATTAATTGGAGTAAGCCATGCTAATATGTCGGGGTCCGCGTGATTATTATAGTCAATGGCTAGAGACTGTGAATGACATGGCTCAAAATCGCTCACAATAGCACGTGTCTATTCACTCTTTGTCTTCCATTAAATCATAAGCTTCCAAACTTCCCATATTTTTTCAATGACTTATATTTGTTCTCAAGTTGTATCTTCAATGAATAATCTGTTCTACCACCACTGATGTTGTTATTACCTCTACTATTCTGGGACACCCTGACAGTTTTATCTCGCCGTGATAGTCCTGTATGACAACTTGAACTGACATATATATATACTAGATTCTATGCCGCTTTTGACTGACTGACCTTTCTTAAATACTTTAAGGAAATTACTTAACATTTGTAAAACAGTAATAAATCGACTAATTAAATGAGTTCAGTAAGGTATCTGTAATAGATGAAATTAAAAGTTACATCACTGTTATTACGTTTTTATTACAATATGACGAAGATCATGAGTCTTTTGATCACCCTGTTCTTTATTAATTTATACATTACTTCAACTCCATCAAGGTAGCTATCTGAAATGAAGTTGTTTAAGAACTTTATTTTTCCGAATATGTCAGTGTTAGTATAGTTTTGATATTCTTAACTTCAAAAGTTGGATCTTTTAGCATTTCAAATCACCAAAATATATACTTGAGAACTCATTACATATATCATTTAATCGTTCTATGTGGCAAACTAACTATCCTTTTTTATGACAATTGGGTTTCACCATAGTCTCTGTTTGTTTATTATTCCTTATTAATAGTACCGGAATCACTTGTGTACATTAAACCAGAAGATGAAATATTTCCTTCACATGTACCATACATTATTGTTGGTGCTGGAGCGGCTGGAATGTCAGCAGCCCGTTCAATACGTGCCTCAGACCCAACATCTAGAATTTTATTAATTTCTGGTGGTAGGGAATCAAGTACAATAGCTGAACCAGGTATTGAAGAAACTTCATTTGTTGAACCGCCACCTTACTTGAGACCACCTTTAAGTAAAGAATTATGGAATCGAAGTCTTGATAAAGAGAAAAAGTTACTTCGAAGCGATGGAGATATTCGTCGACATTCATGGCTATATTATGAACCAGATAGCTTCTTTTTAAAACCAGAAACGTAAGTTTTCATATACACAGTTAGATTCTTTGATGAAGTTAAACATTGTTAACTATGATTTGAGGACTACGTGCAATTTTTTATAGGGTTAAGCTGTACCCAAGAATAATTATTTTGGTTATACATTTTGTTACTGTTATGCTTTAAGTTCTGATAATGAATTAACGAATTCACTTTTTTGTTGTTTGATTCTTAATATATTTTTAGTTTAAGTTCTGTCCAATATGGTGGAGTAGCATTAATGCGAGGTGATCCTGTGGTTCGTCTGGATCCTGATAAACGTACCATTTTTCTAGCATCTGGTAGACAGATAACCTATGATCGTTGTCTTTTAGCTACAGGTGGTTCGCCTAGACGCTATAAACATTTAGAAACGTGTAGTCGAACCGGTATAAATCTAACTGATACAGGACATGTTTCTTATTTTCGTAACATAGCAGATTACAGGTAGGTGTGCTCTGTAATGTTTATGAGTCTGTTATGTTTCTAATTTTTGGGTATCTCAATGAATATATTAATCATATTATGTATGACCTCTCATACATAGGGAGGAGAAATTGTGGTTTGTAAATTAGGATGTCTGAAAGTGTACCTGAATGTTTGTAAAAACAAATAGAATTAAATGACCCCATAAGCGTAGATGTTAAACGTCCGTCATTCTCTATTGCCAAACACATAGTTGAAACAGGCCATGGGATTGAACTTAACACGGCTCTTGTGGTGTTGTAAAATAGCTTAAAAGGGCGTATACTAAGGTTTATTGAAGCCTTAGCCATACGAAAATTCAAACATCCTTTATGTATTCAAAAACGGTTTGTTCACATGTTAAACCTGCCCTGGTAATATTAGCTTATTACCCAGCGTGATGAAGCTTCAAGTTGTTTTTCATATTATTTTCTTTATTATCTTTGTCTGCCCTTACCTTCCATTTCCAGTCTAGTTGACCTTTTATTTTTATATATAAATGTTCTTAACAAGTATATGTGTGATCAGATTATTCGAAATGTATTGCGCTAATATATCACATAGTTCTGATAATCTTCGTCTTTTTATTACATTATCGAAAGTTGAATTTATTGTTATTTTTTTACACATTTTTATTTTATCAAATATATGACACTTGATTTATGACATTTTCTAGACATCTTCGAGATCTTGCCGATAAACTCCGTCGAGCTAGTGGTGGCAGGATTGCTGTCATTGGTGGTGGTTTTCTCGGAAGTGAATTATCTGTTAGTTTATTAAAACAACCAAAATCTACAGACAGCAAGAATGATAATCCTGATTCAAAAACTCAATCAAAATTAACTATAATGCATGCATTTCGTGAAACAGTTCCAATGGGCAGTGTATTGCCACCATGTTTAGCTTCAGCTGTTGGACGTTTTGAATCAAGTAAAGGTATTGAATTGTGGAGTTCATCAGATGTTGTCAGCTTATCACTTATTCCTAATACAAATGTGGACACTAGTACTCATGCTACTACTACTACTACTACAATTGTAAATGAATCACAAAAACTTTTACCATCGGAAAATGGAATAGCCAGTACTAATACTGGGCGTGTTCGCCTACGTATTAGACGTACAATATCTGGCATTGAAAGAGTAGAAGAAATAGATGTTGATCATGTAGTTTTTGCTGTAAGTTTCTTCGTTTTTATCGTTCAATATAATTTACAATAAATGTCTGTTGAAGAAGTTACTTCCGATTATATAATGACATTACATGAAGAATCTTTGAAAAGAAGAGTTTACTTAGGACGGTTCTTTTATTTCTAGTGCATGGTCTAACCTCCATATCATCCTGAAAATTTGTTATTCATCAATGTGTTGTAAAATTACCTAAGTTTATTCTTGGTCATCTAGCATTTTTTTATTGAAACATAGGTTATCATATTGAATTCAAATGGGCGAATTAATGTGCTTACTAACTTCAAAGTTGTTGGGTCAGTCAGCTACAACATAGGACCAGACACATATATGCATCGGTCCAAGTTGCGACACCTACCTCATTAGCATAACAAGATGAACACCAAGTTCATAGAAGTAGTTACTTTAACGGTAGTAATATATAAAAGAAAGATTGTGTATGAGGATATGATACGGAGAGAAAGAATTAGTTTGTAGAAAGAAGGGTATAAAGTAATTTTTATCTGACGGTTTAAGGGAAGACAAAGAGTGTATACACCGACACCATTGTGATCGATTCTGAGCTATATATATATATATATATATATATATATATATATATATATATATATTTATTTATTTATTTATTTATTTATTTATTGTATAACTATTTAGTAACTATGTGATATGTATATTCATATTCCTTTTATTATAAGCTTCCATTTGTCCTATTGACTACTATTATACGATTTACTATTCTCAAGTTATTCCCAATTGACTAGTTAGTCTTTCACACTCACAGCCACTTCTGGCTTGATGTTGTATAATAATTATTTTTGATTTGATGGTTTGATGTGGTCTAGTCTACTTTTGTATAAATCAAGTATGTCTGAAATATACGATTCATACAGGGGAAGCTGAGATTGTGTTCTGGACTCGACAGATAGGGCAGGGCATGGCAATGTGAAGAGGAACCTGTAAGGATTCTTAGTTGACTCTAGACTGCTCGTACTGGCTAACATGGCATTGGTTGGACACACTGTCAAGGTCGTATAAGCCAATGTCCTGATTGTCGATCTTATCACGTGATATTTGATGGGACCTAGGACATAACACTGGAACTTCATCTACTTTTGGGATATTGTATTCCAATGTCCACATGGTAATTATATTTCATGATTGTAACGTACTTACATATTATGAAATATTTTTATTTTCATTTGTTTTCGATAGATTGGTATAGAACCGAACACGGAGCTTTCTTCAGATGCATCCCTTGAAGTAGATCCTAATAATGGTGGATTTCTAGCGAATGCCGAATTGGAAGCAAGACAAGGTGTCTTTGTGGCAGGCGATGCTGCATCTTATTGGGATCCAGTTGTTGGTTGTCGACGACGTGTTGAGCATCTAAATTTCGCTGAAGAAGCTGGATCATTAGCTGGAAAAAATATGGTTGCTTCATTATTCGGTAATAATAAATCTTCAACTGGGATGTCATCATCACACTATCAACACCAATCATCTATATGGTCTACACTTGGTCAAGAAATATCGTGGGATGCAGTTGGATTGATTGATTCACGCCTACTTTTAACACGTGCTTTTTTTGCTTCTTCCGCTACTACCGGTGATGATGATAATGATATTGAACATAAGTCATCTAAAGAAAAGAATTCCACTGCTCGATCTTTTTCCCACATACCTGATTCTAGTATAGGTAGACTTACCAAAGGTGTTGTTTTCTATCTTACTCCAAAAGATAAAAGATTAGTTGGTATACTACTATGGAATATGCCTGATGAAATTTATACAGATACAAATTATCCTGCACCTAGTCGGCTTAATCTAGCCCGTAGCTTATTAGCTCAAAAACTTATCATTGATCTTGACAACTCCACAGAAAACAACTTAGAAAACCCAAAAAGCAATAATTTACGTCAAATAGCCAGTCAATTTGATCTGTATGGAGAGATTGCTGAAGATTATGCACATTTACAAGAATATATAAGAAGGAAGAAATTAGATGAAGATAATAATAATAATGATAATTCAACATTTAGTTCTGTAGATAATAAACCTGATAAGTAGTATTTTCAAAGAATATAGCAACGACAGTAACTAATCATGTACTCATTAGTGTTGTGGCATTTAAGAATGAGCAACCAATGAGGAGAAAATTCGTTGTTTTTTGTTACTTCTAATTTCTTACGGATTTTGTAAAGTTCAAGCTTTTTCGCTTATTGTTTATCAAATAGAAACTGATTAGATTGACATTCTTTATATTTTTTTTTCTGTTTGATTGTTGTTGTTGCGTCTTGTAGAGTAAATCATGTTGCTGATATAATGTTTTGATCTGCCGAATATTTCAAAGAATGCGTCACCTTTCTCTATGCCTGACTGATTAAAACAACTGAATAGAAGAGATTGCACGCCTTCTCATACTATGTTACGTAGTAGCCTTACTCGGTTATTTCACATTTGATGTTAAGATAGGTCAAGTGATGATGACATACGAAAGCTTACCTAATGAATACGTACAGAATGTACTAATGGATTTACTTATACTATGTTTGATACTTATAGCTCGCGAAATGTGATTATTCTGTGATCCTTTAAGTCTGGCATCAAACGTCAAATAGTGACCAATTAGAGGTTTGTAAGCGGATGTTAGTTTCTGGTTGCTCACAAAGTGCGATAATATTTTATCATATTATGCTTGAGAATGAACCTGGGAGGTGAACGTATACTCTGAGGGACAGCTCGGCTATCCATGACCTTCTCCTTGGTAGTTTTCGTTTATTAGTTCTTTATTTTCCGTAGTTCATCTTCGAGATCGGGAAGTCGTATGGGATAGAAAAGCGAATAGCTCTTACTAGGAGCCTTCTCTAAATTCCATCGGTTGTCTAGTGTCGGCATTGTTTGGGAGATTTTTTCAACGGAAAACACTCCAGTATAGTACGGCTTTGTTCTCAAAACTTTATTTAATAACATACTTCTAATATTGTAGTTATAATGATTCAATGGTATTTTCCATTGTCTTTAATCATCTAATATTGAATAACTTCCAGTATCTTTTCACTCAGCTTAGTAGTTTGATTAAATCATTTAACAGATCAAATTCGGTCATTACTAAATCTTTGAAGCATATTAAAACTGTTGTTTGGTTGATTATATTCAGTGTGTTTCAAATTAGCGAACCTGAGTGATACAATTGTTCTATAAACACTGTCGTTCACTATATTTTAGAGCTAATTAATCAGTGTAGTTCAACTAAGTTCATCGAGGTGTGAGTTAGATATCTGATATTAAAGGATGTTTTACCTTCACTCAACTCATCAACAGTTATACCAGGACATTACACTAGTTTATAAAGTTGTCGGTAGTCATTCTCGGTCTGTCTGATAATTTACGTTAATGAAATGTTCAAATTTCTAGGTTTTAGTTCTTCAGTTTCACATTCATAGTGATGTGAATGTACTCAATTCTATCTTATTACGTAATATCGGTCTGTTTCATGTTTACTTATGACATCTTTCTTCATTTTAATTTCTGTATTTCAAGACTACTGAACCAAGCACTTTTTCTATTGATGTGAATAGAGAAATAAAGAAGCCTTGACCAATAGCGGAAACTATTTTTGGGAACATTATTTCACTTAATTTTTTACACTATTTCGAATCGGTAATAGATCGAGTGATGTTTCAGTTGACACTCGTCTTGTTACTCGCGCGAGCTTGTCAACCAGTCAAGTGATAGTGTGGTGTATGCTACTTTTGTCGATATATGTAGTATATGACACCGATCATAAATGAAATACCTGACAGCAGAAGGTTAAGAAGATCGGATCGAAGAGAACGTGAACAGAGTGATTGTTATGGTAATAAAGTTTGAGACAATTGATGGAGAATTTGAAAATGAAGTATTAAACGAATGGTTTTCACATTTTACCAAAGAACTCTGTAATTTGTGTTAAAATACACTGGTTGTCTCTATCTGTGTTTCCGTTTATTACGATTGCAAAGTTTACGTCTCTCTGCCTCAAGATTGAACTATTTAGCCTATCGTGAAAAGTCCTTAACGTAGATCGAGGAAAGTTCTTTTCTGTATATTGTTTTGGCAGACATATCAAAGACGTAACATCTACCAAATTAAAAAATTTCCCATCACCATGTATTAGCATTCCAAAACCTTAACAGTTTTCCTAACAAAATAAAGTATTTTGTTTTCTTCATGTCTTGCTACGTATTGGGATTTCACGATGAGGTTTTAGTTCACTCACTTGTAAAGGACTTTTGATATCAGAGTTAAAATGAATAAACTTATTCTAAATATTTATTTACAACACTTGGTCGCATTTCATGTTCCTCTGTAAAATACTGTTGTTTTATCTAAGATCTCATTTTAAAATAGTTTTCACTCATTGAACAAGCATTTGTTTCAAACCAACATATTGTTGTCAATTTTCAGTTTTATCATTCCAAGGGATAATTGTTGAAGGTTGAAATACATCTGTAAACGATACAGACCCTACAAACATTGTTTACTAAAGTAAATTAGAAAAACATAAGTAAGTATTTTTATGGCCTAATATGGAATTTTTTTCGAAATCGACCCGTAATGTATTGTCGTTATCTCCATATTGAATTGTATGAAGCAGGATAATTTCTATAAATTTACAGTTTACAAATGTATGCGATCTATTTTAGCGTACATAAGTACTTATAACTAGATGTATATTTACACGAACCGGCTGCTATTGCATATAGTACGTAACATTTATTAATAATTACCGGTACTATTTTACACTGTCATCCGATCAATATTTATAATGATAAAGAACAATTCCAAGATTAAAACCGGATTCAAATCCCCAACTAGCCTGATAATTTGTATCATTTTTCAATCATGAATTGCAATACATAAGTGTTTACTAGTTGTTGCCACCTGCTTTATAGATGGCATGTTTTTAACTTCTAATTATCCTCTCTTTACTTGTTGTCCACACTAAGTATGCTGATGCTGATCGGTTACGACGACTTCCTGCAGCTTGACCCTCCTAATGAAAACACAAGAAACAGAACTCAGCTAATTAAGTGCATTTCTTTTATAACTCAAAACTCATTTGATGATGTACATCAATTAACAGGACTAAAATGCACAATAAATAATAATAAATCATAATTTCAAACTGAACGGGTCATTTGGAGTACAAACCGAGTAACTGATCCATAATTAAGTGACTGTAATCTATGGACGATAAAATATATGTTAAGTCAATGCTAACAAATAAAATAATTTAAAAATACCATAAACAAAATATTCGGTCAACCCATGATAAAAATACACAATAATAGACCACAAAATTACAACTTTTTCACTTACCCGTCTTTATCTAACAATACACCTATTAACAAATGATATTATCAGTTTGTTCTCAGTATTTTTGTATGTTGTTGTGTAGTGAAATTTCATTTTAAATTCCCAATCGACATTGTAGTCTCTGACGAACGTTTATTTTAATTTCGAGTAAGACACCTCATTGTTTGAAATTTATGAAGCAATTAGTGGGATTGAATTAAACAGCAATTTTACTCCAGATAAAATTCATTCTCTCCGAAAAACCTAGCAGTATATTTTATCAAATACATGTTCGTGTAGCAAACTAAATAACTTACATACGTCAAAGAAACTGAGATCTGTATAAATTGATAAAAAAAACGCCCTTATATATATGTATGTATATACGATTGTTAGTGATGTAGCATATCTGTTTTTTTCTCGTGATTCTTTTTTATAGCACCTATGTCTGACCTACAAGCAGAAGTTTCGAAAATTTCAACCGACTCTCCGTCACCTCTTAGCTTAAAGGTTTGTCGACTTTTTTCCCTAGTGTGTCCTAATCAGTACTATACGTCAGAAATTTAGAGGAGTAAGTTATATGTGTTATTTATATGCACGTATAATTCATATAGAGTTGTTTAACTTGATGTGTATGGCTTCTTCATGATAAAAACAGTATCAACCAACTAAACACTTTAAATATGAAGCAGTGATCCAGTCAGTCACAACATAGAACTTCGTACGTACGTACATCAGTTCGAGTTGCCATACCACATTAGCACAGAGATGCAGTTGTCGATTCAAATCCCATAGTGGTAGAAGTAGTAAGAGTATAAGCATTATGTTAAAGATTAGGGTTTGAAGATGTTATTCAGGGAGTATGATTCTGTGACATAAATTTGGAAAGAGAAAAAAATAGGGACATGAGGAATTCAGAAGATTAGAATTTGGCAAAACATAAAGAGTGGATGCACCTTCGCCACTGCAAACGATTTTGAGCCATGTCATTCAAGGTCTCTAACCATCGATTGCTATCATCCCACGAATCCCAACCAGGTAGTCTACACCTACCAACATGGCTCAGTCCAATTGTCAGTGACTTCATGGATTTGTGCCACGTTTTGGTCTGGCCGCCCCTAGCTTTCTTTCAACCCACTTCTACACCATAAAACATTTCACGTCGTGGCAGTCGGTGGTTGGGCATACGTAACACGTGTCCCAGCCATCTCAACTGATGAAGTTTCACTACTTCATCATTCGGTTTGCCATCCTTACCTAGTACCCGTTTCCTAACAACTGCATTACTTGCTCGATGGTCACAGTTTATACGAGCAATGCGTCGAAGACACCTATGATCGAAAACTAGTAGCCTACGAATGTCTTCTACTCTTACTGGCCATGTTTCACTGCCATTAAGCGGGACTGAACGAACTGCTGCACAGTATACCCGTCCTTTGGTTGCTAGACGGATATCTCGCCTACGCCATAAATGACGCTAGTTGGCGAAAGCTAGACGAGCCTTCTGTATCCGTGCTAAGATTTCGTCACACACCAGACCACAAGGGCTGATGAGACTCCCAAGATAAGTGAAGCAGTCAAAACGCTCAACTACACTCCCTATCATTAGTTCAGGTGCCGATGCAACCCAAGACTGCATTTTGTCAGCGTCTTCACCAAATAAAACTATGTCGTCGGCGTATTCTAAGTCAACAAGTGAGTCTCCCGGTAAAAGTTCAACTCCTGGAAATTTAGATGATGAGAGTATTATCTCTAAAAGCATGTCAACGATAAAGTTAAACAAGAATGAGGAGACAGGACAGCCCTGACGAACACCACCTGAGGTAATCAATTCTGATGACAGTTCGCCATAGGCTCTAACTCGACCAGTTGTGTTCGAGTAGAGAGCCTTTATGAAGTTAATGTACTTCTTTGGTACTCCTTTCAGTGGTAAACACTGCCACAGTACCTCACGATCAACGGAGTCAAATGCCACCTAAGGTCGAGAAATGTGTGCCTATGTTCTAGGACCTGACGTATATTGAATATCTGGTCCATATAACCACGTCCAGGTCGAAAACCGGATAGGTATTCTCTAGTCTGCTCTTCACGAGCTTTGGTTAGGCGTCTCAGTATTATTGAAGCTAGTATTTCAGACACTATATTAGTCAAACTGATCCCTCTGTGATTGTCACAAGAGGACTTTTGTCCTTTCTTACAGACTGGCATAATCATTGATTGGGACCAGTCAGATGGAATTACGTCCAGTTCCCAGATTCTACCTAAGACCTCAGTCAATTTCGCTGCTAGTACTGGACCACCATCCTTAAAAATCATTGTTTAATATTCTACTCCTGATAATAGTTACACCTACTGAGTGGTTCGACTAGAAAGGAAATCTTTTGCGCAAACAACTAGTTATTATTTACTAGATACAGGAGGTTATCTGAGCATAGCTGCAACAGACGGTCGCCGTTATCTGTTCTTTGGACCACGACTCCATAAGATCCGCCCAGGTATCTTTCGCTTAGTTTACCTACTTGAGCACCAGCCGCTATTACCGCATCAGAGCGCCTAGCTTTTCGGAGAAGGTCAGAAAGCTTTCTGTAGAACTCATCTTTTACATCATCTGAGCTGCAGTCAGTTGGAGAGTAGGCCTAGACGACGAAGAGCCAATGACGAGTGTCATTACTGTTTCGTTTAGTCAGACAGCGCACAGACGACAGTCTACTGGGATCCAGTCCAAAAGAGCTAGTTTTGCCCTATTAATTAATGCTATGCCTACGCCAGCGAGGCCACGGGAAGGAACATCAGGGCTTCCAGATACACAAAGCGTGAATCGAGTTGGTTCTTTATTTTGACGTGATGAGGTCAAATGAATGACGCTACTCGGATCGTGTATGCGCGTTTCGGAGACGCAGCACACATTGATGGTGCGAGATTCTAAAGTCCTAGCTAAGGAAGCCTGTTGTCCTATTTGGCACAATGTTCGGACGTTGAAAGTTCCTATATGTAGTTTAGAGCGTGGTTTCAGGGGACCAGGAATAACGTTCCGTGAACTCGATTCGTTTGCCCTAGCGTTGCGAGGTTATAAAATAGTGTGAGAAGGGTTCGTCGTGGAGATAGAGTTATTAGGATGTGTAGGAAGGATTTGAATGTGACCAACTTGGTCTCGTGTGTTGTTACGGGTATGAGGGCTGCACACATCGTGGAAGGGTATTTCTTGAGGGACCTGAAAATGAAGTTGGATTAATGTTGGTGTTAACGACCTGGGAGCGTGACTGCAGAGTCCAGGGGACACCTGCTTGAGGCCGGTTGCGCACGGCTATATTGTGGGAGGTTTTTGACGTGTTAGCTTCGTTCTTCATAGGACCTTACCGCCGGAGACCGAAATCCGTGAGGTAAAGTGTGACATTTTTAGAGTCGACCTTTCCTAACCCCTTTCTTTCTTGTGAGAAGGCAGCATCGCTGCAGATGCTGGTTGTCCGAGGGAAACACTTTACTGCTGTCACAGCCCTCTAAAGTCAACAGTACGACTTCTTCCTCAGACCTTGAGTAGCTGTTTTTAGTTTTACCGTTCTCCAATCGACCTGCCTGGCATAATAGGACCTACAGAAACATATGTTCCAACCAATATAGCTCTGTTGGGTCATCAAGATAGGCAAGCGCGACCACCACGGTTGGGAATGAAGCATTGATGGTTCATCAGAGAGTATTTTTTTTTTACCTTATTCATGTCGTCAATCAGTGATTTCGTTTTCCTTGAGCGGATTATTGATATTTTATTCTATGTAGGAATATTAATACGGTTACTTTTCGATGCTAGCGCCGTACGAAACTATACTTATGAGACAATATAATAATGGTAAAACATGTTTTGTTATCGTCGTTTTGATATGAAGGTATTTATTGATTGAAACAAAGTAAATTTATGTATGATCATAGTGCTAATAGTTTCATATATATTTTTCTCAAACTGAATTCTCGAAACTCTATCATTTAGTTAAAAATGTAGGTACAACGTGCTTGTTTATGTCATATATCCCCATATTAAAAATGTTTGCCTCGGTATTTATTTCTCCGTTCTTTCAACCGTAATACTACAAAACTAAAGAATTTTAACAGTTTTATTGCTTGTGTCAAAATGATCTGGGATTATTCAAATGTGTAAATTATAATTTATCTTTCTATCACTCCAAACTTTCAGATTAATCATTGGTTTGCAGTTTCGGCATGGAAGTGGTGTACTAACGATGATGACTGTGGTATTTGTCGGAACGCCTTCGAAACATGTTGTGCAGATTGTAAACTCCCAGGTGACGATTGTCCTCTTGTTTGGGGTCAATGTAACCATTGTTTTCATATGCACTGCATTATAAAATGGTTAAATAGTCAACAAACGGCTCAACATTGTCCTTTGTGCAGACAAGATTGGCGGTTCAGAGAATAAGCATCTTAATTTCTGTAATTTTCTGATTTTTGTTATTTTTTTTTAATATATGAATTGCAGAACAGCCTTTATCTGATTCTAAATCAACATCTAGTATTTATGACAAGTTCAGTAGCGTTTATTAGTCAACTATTTTTGTTTATACTGTAATTATCTTAGACACTGAAACATCATCTTTAAATACAGTTGTTTGTACAAAGCGTAGTTCAGTAAAATTCCTATTTTTCTAAGGTTATTCAAGGACACTAATATTACTAATAAACGTTCGTTAGTTAAGTAGTAGCAAAGTTTTCTAAGCTTAATGGCATTCAGTTGGTGGTCCGGATATCGACGTTGATTAAACTATTTTAGAATAGTGTGATACGATTTCGTCGTTTTCTTCCCGACAATTGAATTTCATATAACTATTACTATTTTTGATAAGTAAGATTATTAGTAGCATCTGAACATTGATATCTCATTACCGGGTTTAGTCAAAGCACTACCGTACTTTCGTATTCTAATATGGTCATGAAACGTTTGTTTTTCAAACATCGTTAATCGTCTTTCAAAGTTTTGTAGCCATTGTGATCGATTCTGAGCTATGTCACCCAGAGTCTCTAACCATCGGTTACGATAGTCATGCGGACCCCAATCAAGTAATCTGCATCTACCAACATGGCTCAGACTAGAAGTTAGTGACTTCAAGCTCTGATGACACGTTTTGCTTTAGCCGCCCCTAACTTTCTTCCAACCATCCCCAACACTTGTCAGAATTGTGCGTCGTGGTAATCGGTGTTCAGGTATACGTAACACGTGGCCTAACCATCTCAGTCGGTGAAGATTTACAACCACACCAACTGATTTGCTATCATTCCCTAATACCTTGTGTCTAACCTCACTATTACTTACAAGATGATCCCAGCAAATGCTGGCAATATTTCTAAGATATCCGTGATCAAATACTAGTAGCTTATGAGTATCTTCTACTCCCAATGACCACGTTTCGCAGCCGTAAAGTAGAACAAAACGAGCTGCTGCACAGTATACTCTTCCCTTAATTGATAGACGGATATTTCGCCCTCGCCATAGGTGACATAAGTCGGCAAAAGCTAAACGAGCTTTCTGAATCCACGTAGAGGTTTCGTCGGTTGCCAAATCATTAGGGCTGATGAGACTTCCAAGATAAGTGTTGTCGATGCGTTCGACAACTTCACTCCCTATCCTTAGTTCATGTGTTGACGCAGGCCAATTCCTGAAGCAACAACTTGCATTTAGATGGGGAGAAAGGCATCGTGACATTGTTTCCCAGGGCCTCCAAAAGACTGCATTTATCAGCGTCCTCGCTAAACAGGACTATGTCACTTGTGTATTTTAAGTAGAAGATTATTTCCAGCAATAGGTCTGTAATGGATTTGAACAAAAGTAGGAATAGTGGACAGCCTTGTCGGACACCACTTGAGGTTGCAAAATCAGATGACAGTTCTACATAATCTCTGACACTGCTGAACCAGTGTATGTTAGTGTCCTGACTTGTGCCGAAAGCCGATAATAAATTCATCATGTTCATTTAAAATTTCGTGCGACCACCATATCTACCCGTCATGTGTTCTTGACTACCAATGATTAGATTCAATGTTTAAGACCATTGGAGTCTGCAGCCAATCGATAGAACATGTTGGGTCCCATATTTAATTAATGATAGATATTCTGTTCCCAAAAATAAAATTAGTCTGAGATTCCTGTTAACAGATGATCACTAGATACAGAAAATTGATTCTACAGTTCAAGTTAATACAATATAGTCGGTGAATACCTATTGAAAGCGTGTTGAAAGACAACAGATATCATCATGTGGTTTGTAATAAAATAGGTGTAGCAAAACTTACAAAGCAGTTACTAGATATATAAGTCAGATACTCATATTACTGATATGCAGTTCCAAATACTAAATGAGACTTCATGCACAAACTATTTTAGACAAGTGACATTTTTCTCAAAGCATCTTTATTTTTGAGTAATAACAGTTCATTAGATTATGATTCATATAGATTGGTATAGTATTTTACAAATTAAGTAGCTTAAATTTAATATCTATAATGTTCCGCCTTGAATGGTCCTTCAACTGGTACACCCAGATAATCAGCTTGTTTTTTGGTTAATTTCGTTAGTTTGACACCTAACTGTTCCAAGTGAGCGGCAGCAACAGCCTCATCCAGCTATAAGGAAAACAATCTAATTATTAATAGGAGCATATGATGAGTGTGAACAGGTTGATACTGACAGGTATGTCAGAAATAAGTTTAAAAAAATTAATAGTCCAAGTAGTGAAGCAGTCTACACAAACCATTCGAAACAAAAAACTTGTGTATACACAGTTTTTAGCGACTGAGTGAACATTGCTGGTGTTAGGCAAAAGGTCGCAGGTGAAAATGGCTATGCAGTTGATGAGATCATGGGTCTTCATCAACGGAGGTGGTCAAAACATGTGCTACATATGCCTAATTTAGGAGTGCCTTGACAGGCGATAGTTGCCGATACAGAAGTAGATCGGAAGAAAGCTAAGAGCGGTCAAATAAAGACCTGGTATCAACCTTTGATTGGTCTATGCTATGCACGTAGGTGCAGTTCATTTGGTTGGGATCTGCGCGATAACTGCAGTCACTGGTTGGAGACTGTGGGTGAAATGGCTCAGAATCGTTCATAGTAGCCTAGATGAATTTATTTCTCTTCTCCCTCTCAATCTTAGATTCCATCACATTCATTTTGTTCTACCAAACCATATTCTCAATATCTAGTCCTTTTCACTAACATTGCGATGTTATTCTGATCTCCTTCGCTAAATCTTGTTAATTTCATCTCAACGTGCTAATGTATTAAGGCAGCTTTAGCCAGCGCACATCTATGTCAGGCTGTACATTGATGACTGGCTAGGTACCTATTATATCCCCCAGTAAACACAAACTAGTATATGTTGTCTTATAACACACCCATAAAAATTTTTCAAACAAGGAATGATACATGTATTGATGATTGATTTGTCACTAGGTAGCGATCGATCAGTTGTAAATACATCTGTCATGGCCCAGATAGCTCAACGGTAACGTCTCTGACTGTGAAGCTGTGTGACACGGGATCGAATCTGTTAGGGAGCATTAATTCTCTTAAGATTATAGGTACACCGTACTGACGAGTGCCAAATAGCACGAAACCTAGGTCCAGGGTTTCCTGTCGACTACCTCCAACCACCATCTCAATAATACATGTTTATGAGACCAATTTAAAGTGCCAAAAATGTTTATTGTTTTAACCCGAAATGAGTGACGTGTCTTTCCGAAGATCATGTGAAACTTGAGCAAGCATAACTTCGACTTTAGTCAACACAAGGCAACTTTAACTCTCAATTTAATTCATATGCTAAATAAAACAGGCCTTACAACTAGAAAATGTAGTTTACAGTATCTGAGCTATGAAAACACTCCTAACACTTTTATTTATAAAATAAAAGAGAACTGACCTTTTTAGGGAGGAAATGGACGCCAACTGGATACTGATCGGGTTTTGTCCATAGCTCAATTTGTGCTAGTACCTGATTTGTGAAAGAGTTTGACATTACGAAACTAGGATGGCCATGAGCACAGCCTAGATTTACTAGGCGACCTTCTGCAAGTAGAATAATATGTCTTCCATTTTTTAATGTGTAACGATCAACTTGAGGTTTGATTGATTCTATACTGACACAATTCTCATTGAGCCACTTAACATCGACTTCAGTATCAAAGTGGCCAATATTACAGACAATCGCATCGTCCATCATTTCTGAGAAATGCTCACCAGTAATGATATCCACACAACCAGTGGCAGTAACAAATATCTTCGCTCTTTTCGCACCATCTTCCATTGTGGTTACTTCGTAACCTTCCATAACAGCCTACAAAAACCATGAGTCAGAATGAAGCTGCAATGAGTCATCGCAAAAGTGATGAATAGAGAATAATGAGTCTTTGAAATTAATTAGCGCTTGATCAACTATGCACAGAATATCAAAGGTCACAAGGCAGTCCAGAATTTAGTATTTATATAATACAGTTGTAAGAACAGCGCGAATTCTCCAGAACGAAAATTAGTCACAGATGTTAACGTCCAACTCCTTAACTACGTTTTTGAAGTTTCCTTCATTCTACGCCCTGACGATAGTAAATAAAAGATTTAAAGCGTCTCTGTACTCTGAAATTTTGTCTAGAAAACAGAACTACTAATTAGCCTGTATACAAATAAAAACGTTTCTCGGTTTCATTGTCAATATGTGATAGTAGAGTATCTGGGCAACATTATCTCTTATGACGGGTGAAACAAGTGTCACTGTTAACAACATGAGTCACACTTTTGTGTTTTTAGCATCTACCTAGAAGTTGTAGGATTATTCGGATGAAATATTGATTAGTAATAAACAATGAATTTTAGGCTAAATTTTGACAGTACACATAGGCATAATTTAGATTAATAACTCCATACATGAAATCCTGTTATTTTTGATGTCTTTTTGGATAAAATTGTAAGAATTCCACTAAACGAGCGACTTTAATTCTTTGCAAATGAATAGACAGTTTCATTGTTGACGACCACTAGATAATTTCATTTTTGTGGAAATGACAAGTTATGCTTCACGCCAATATATACGACCATAAACGACAGCTTAGTGCATCGATTAAAAGAACCATATTTGAAATTTAAAATAAAACATGTAACTTTTATTGGCGTTTACCCACAAAATTACTTACTCACAGGTTTATTCCATGTAGTTAATTACCCCAGTTTTGTCTCATTCTTGAGTACTTAGCCTGATTTATGAATTTTTCTCATTTTTTATTACGAGAAACGCGACATAAAGTGGAAAAATACTGACCATAACTAAAAGCCAATTAGAAATTATTTTTGAGGAAATGACCTATGAAATACTGACTATTTTACATTTCCTTAACAATTATGACATAAATACACGTCAGCGTAGTTCCAGTATTCTGAAATGTTTACCTGTAAAGCATTGATTGGATCGGCTTCCGTAATAAGTACACGCGCACCATAAGAACGAAGAGCTTGGGAACATCCTTTACCAACATCTCCATAACCTGCAACTAATGCTACTTTTCCTGCAAGCATGATGTCAGTGGCTCTTTTTAATCCATCCACCAACGATTCACGGCAACCATAGAGATTGTCGAATTTACTCTTTTAGATGACTTCAAAATATAAGCAACATCTTACCTTAGTAACAGAGTCATTAACGTTGATGGCAGGACATTTCAGTCGACCACTGGAAAACATCTTATAAAGATTCCGAACACCAGTTGTAGTTTCTTCTGTAACGCCTTTTATGCCTTCAAGATATTCAGGATGTTTTTCATGAACAAGAGCTGTGAGATCACCTCCATCGTCTAACACCATGTTTAAAGGTAAACCATCGGGAAATATTAAAGTCTTAGATTATATTTATGGTATAGGTCATATACTTGCTCTATACACCAAGTGTACTCCTCCTCGGTTTCACCTTTCCACGCGTAAACTGGAACGCCTGTCTTTGCAATGGCTGCAGCAGCATGATCTTGTGTGCTAAAAATGTTGCAGGATGACCATTGAACCGATGCTCCCAGTTCGACTAAAGTTTCAATTAAAACTGCAGTCTGAACAGTCATATGAAGACATCCAGCAATTCTAGCTCCAGTGAGTGGCTTTTCTTTGCCATACATTTGCCTCATCATAATAAGCCCTGGCATTTCATTCTCTGCTAACTTGATTTCCTTTCTACCCCAATCTGCTAAACTGATGTCGGCTGAAAATGGGTTATATTCAAGCTATAGCTCTCATAACCTACCAACTTTAAACGGGGGTTTCGGCATGTTTGAAGTATAGGTCTACGATTCGCCTGAACAACTACTTTTGGCAAATGAATATAGGACTGTCAAACCCCTAGAAAAGAAAACGATAACCAGATTTAGTGTATGTAGAATGAAACGAGCATAGAATGTAAGAAAGACGTAAATATATTGTGATACAAAAAAACCACTTGAAAGTTAAATAATGTGATGAGCAAGGACACTACTTACCTAAACCCTCATACAGTTTGAAGGAGCCACAAGAGAAAGCTCTCCAGTCGTGATCTAATCAAAGCATGGTGGTAACTGTCGACCTATCTCCCGAGTTGCTGACCTCACATTCTTAAACAATTCCAGTTTTGTGAGGCCATGTATTATTCCTATGGAGTATTAGTATTACCTTGAACATCGAACGAAGTAAATGAGTTTGCAGATACAAACGACAAATGAACATGGTTTGAGGAAAGAGAAATGCGGGTACTAATATTAGCTCAAAATACATACAGATCGTGGCTTATCGCTCAGGGAAAATTCCAACGAAGTATTATTATTGACAGAACCCGCGTCTGGGCACTGCAGCCACCAAGGTTATTAAGCATTATGGTTACTTGTCTGAACGCTCAATTTTTCTGACGAGATCTTACGTATTTACAACTTACTTACGTAAAAATACCGTTGTAGTACAGGATGCTGACACACTTAAGCGTGTTCAGTGTTTGAGAACAATGTTATAAATCGGTCTTCCCAAAATCCCATGATAAAAAGCTCAAAACTTTAGCAGTTTTTTCGCTTATCGTAGAACTCGAGGTGACCTTATATTGCCATCCTATATTACTAGTGATTGGGATCTTTCTCACCCTTCAGAACAAATTATTGACGATGCAATAGCAAGAAGATTCAAAAACTGATCTAATATACTCAGGACGGGGTTGAGTTTTTCTCACTGGGTGGTCAGATGACTGATAGGCCTAACCCTAATAATTGGTACCAGCCCAACCAATGGACACTATTAAGGAAAAGCTGTATTTCCACTGGTAAATATGCTGCATTGATAAGCCCAGGTCCACCAACCTATTTACTTGTTACTGAAAAATGACTGGTATTGAATAAAAATTTGATAGCAGATCAAGAGTTTTTCATTTCAATAAACAGCTATTTTGGTAATAAATGCTAAACGTACAGTAAGGAGAAATCTTACAGAGTACCGCCAATAATCATTTCAAAGGGCATGTCGCATTAGATCTAACCACACGTTATAACATGACATAAAACACATCAGATGCTATTTTTCTTCTTGTGAAATGAGTCCGTAATAAGAAAAAAGTGAACTTCTGGTGTACCATACAAATCTAAACGAACCAACGTGCTGATTAGCAGTGTGCGCGTGACTAATTGCGGTCAAACCTTGCGCCTTTTTCGGCCTCTCAGCACGTGTAACGCATCTCTTACTAAATTCAATAACAACATTCTCTTGAGCCTTTCCTTTTCAATAACCAACGAGTCGTGACTGCACTTCAATTGTACCCCCTGAATACATCGCTATTCCCCTTAGTTTTCACCTGACCTTAGTGCAGTGTATACAAATTTTTTTATGTTGTTAGACGTTGTTAAATGGTATTCGAAAGAGCTGTTGAATACTTGTTGTATATAAAATATTGATACTCAGACAAGCTCAAGGATCACCGTAAACGTATTTTGTGGAACTAGCGTCGACAACTAGCGTAGATGGCCTGTGTCGAATTGATTGGGGAAGTCATACATCATGGTTAGTATCTAACATGGATTATCCTTTCGTCGTATCCATGTACATAGGCTACATAACCGTACAACAAGAACGACGTTGTCACGGAAATGTACTGATAAGAGTAGACACCAGAAAAATCTTGCAGCCATCGCTCAGCTGGCTAACCACCTTAAAATGATTACAAATCCGGTTCGTACTTTTGACAGTCTACTTAGAGACCAATCACAATGATGCCGAAAATGTCATTCTAGCCATCTTTGTCGGCAATGGTGGGCAGCTTGCTTTATTCTGTGCTTTTTTCCTCTGGGTTTTGATGTTGCTGCATAATCTAATATTTTAGAGTGTTGAATTTCCGCAATTTATGTGATACTAAGTGTTGGCGCTAACTTTTTGAGTCATTTTTGTTTCCCCAGTTTTTTTTACTGTTGCTCGGGTCAGTGCATTCTTTCGGGTGTGTTTACGTTTGTATATGAAAAGATGTTAATCCGTTTTGTTTTGAGTATTATTTTGTAGATATCAGACTCCAGAGTAAGCGTCTTTTTTCGCTAAAACGAAAGTTAGAGCTACCTGGGATTTTCTAGCTGTCCACATGTTCGTTTCTTACATTCATTTATGATATTATCGAGATCAGTAAAGAAATAAACCTCCAATTACTCATTCTGTCCAGTATTTGGGTCAGGTGTTATGAGTCATGTTGACTTGTTGTGGATACCAGTGATTTCCTCGAAAGCATTATAAGACCCACTGACCTTAAAACTTGGGATCAAGACGGAAGTGCCATCGATTTATTCCACATTTTTACCAAAAAAACGCCATATGACATTATTAGATGACTTGAACGCAATGCGTCGTGCGTGAAAGCAAGCTTATTATTAGGTAGCCGGGAATCCGCTACCAGTACGTGGTGTATGTGCGATGTTTTAGCCATGAAAGTTAGCCAGAGTACGATGGTCAACAAGCAAATGGGTAAACAACTGTCATCATGTATGGTCGATGAAGTGATACGCAATAGGTGTCTGCCTTATACATTATATCTGCTCAGTGCCGAAATAATGTAACAACCTGCAGACTTCAGTATTCCTATTCTTATTATTTTTGGATAACCTTCTTGCAGTTTGTATGGTTCGTAAGTCCTAGGACACTCGATTTCGACAACATTCACCGTAAGACTAGGACTATTTCTCATATAGTAAGTCCACTTATTCTTTCAAAATCGACATTGCAGTTGCAATTGATGCACCTGCTAAGCCAATAAATATCCTTATTCTGTAATCGATGAAGACGAGTCGTGCCCAAATGCAACTGCCGTATACTACCTTTTTACTCCAAGTTTCAACTGCCAAGGATAATGCCTTTGAAAAATAAAACTATTACATTCAGTAAATATATACGTATTACTTATGAAGACGATAAGGGGGTTCGTGACATGTTTATGAAACCGTAGTCGTATGTTCACTAAGAAGCGAGCAAGCAGGTGTACTATGCCTTTCGTTACTAGTATTCAATCACTGTATTGGAATCATTGCTTGTATATCATAAGGCATTCGAGTAAGCAACTATGATATATACATTATACATTTTTATCCTCTGACCACCATGTTGCGCCATGATGGCTGAAATAAATTTTTAGAATGCTAGGGGTGAAACGATTTGTTTCCTTTGATAATGCATACACGGATCCGGGTTCGTAGGTTCTTCAAGAAGGCAACAAAAATGTGTGCTATATTACTCCTAAGTGTTAATTATTACTTGTGAACTAGAAGAGGCATTCCATAGATTTCTTACGACGAGTACCTTGATAAATAAAATTGGAATCAAATTTAAAAATTTATTCAGGAATAGTTTCAATAACGAAAGAATATCAAACAAACACTTAAACCAGATTTCCATTTACAACTTTCATATTGTTAATGTTAAGCTGCAGTCATTGTAATTGTTTCAAAATAAAGGGCAAAAGAAGTAACTCAAAATAGTGAAAGTGATTGTGAGACTGAATTCAACGTCGAGCTTGATTCTTTAGAAAACTTACACAATGTGTTATTAGAGCTGACCTCTGTACATGTTAAATGGTGCCGTAGTTCTGTTGAACTCTGCGTCTACGAGTTCTAGGTTTAATGACGGTCCTGGGCCCGAGAAAAGAAGGATGGTTGAGTCGGGGCATGACAACCCCATCGCGCAGAAAAAAATCTTGCTAAAAAACGCCAACAACATCAAACAAATTAAACCACTTAAACTTCACCCTAAAAGCTGAGGGAAGAACTTTGACGCTTCATGATGAAAGCTGAGATTCTTCGGAATTCACGAAGCTGACGAATTTTTTAACAACCTGAACAACATTTTTTATAGGTACACGGAACGTCTGAACAATATGGGAGGTGCTCGCGATCAGCCAAGTTCATTTGACTCAAGCTGGACAACAAAGGCTGGATACAGGACAGGTGCTTCTGTACTCCGATCACGAAGAGGAAGATGCTCCACACGCTCAAGGAGTTGCTCTAATGCTGCCCAGAGAAGCACGAAGTGCACTTATCGGATGGGAATCTCACGGATCCAGATTCATCAAAGCATCATTCAAAACAAGGAAGGGAATCATAATGAATGTTATGCACCGACCAATGATAGCAATGACAACGACAAAGATCAGTTTTACGGGAGGCTGCAATCGATCATAGCGAAGTGCCCAAGAAGGGACCTGATAATTCTCGTGGAAGATCTAAACGCCAAAGTGGGAATGGACAACACCGAATATGAAGATATTATGGGACGACATGGGCTAGGAGGAAGAAACGGAAATGGGGAGAGATTTGCAAATATATGTGCATCCAACAAATCGGTTATAGGCGGCACAATGTTTCCACACAAACGCATACACAAAGCTACATGGATCTCACCGGACCACACCACGGAGAACCAGAAATATTATATTTTCAACAATAGAAAGTTCAGAAGGACGATGGAAGACGTGAGAACTAGGAGAGGATCTGATGTAGCTCCAAATCACTACCTGGTGGTTGTCAAGATGAAACTGAAGCTTAAGAGACACTGAACAAATGGACAAACAGCATTACTGTGGTGGACCTCAGAGAAAGAGCTTAGTTAAAATATAACAATACGCAAAGTTACCAACAATATACCAAAAGAATTAACACTACAAACAGTTAAATTATAAAAAGGTATATTGAGCAACAAAATAATAACAGTGTTATGAAATGAATGTTACTTGTAAGCTGCATTATGAGATAACAACCACAAATAAGTTCACTTGGTTAACAAAGGTTCCTCTGCACGTGATGGCACCAACAGCAAAATGAAGAAGATTAGATCCAGTAGTATTATTCAGTAATGATCCGGGCCAAAGCTCCAACGTAGTGTGGAATGGCCTAAAAGGATGTTATAATACTATTATAATCTTCAATCAAAGGCCGTGGCCGTTAAAGCAGAAGAATAGACGGCGGATACAACGTTTATATTTTAAGAATCGCGGTAATGAAGAAGTATTATATATAACCAAACAAAAGTATTCGTTTCTTTACCATTGATACAGAAAAACAATAGATATCGAATATAAGTGTGGTTAC
This sequence comes from Schistosoma mansoni, assembly GCF_000237925.1. Taxonomy (NCBI): domain Eukaryota; kingdom Metazoa; phylum Platyhelminthes; class Trematoda; order Strigeidida; family Schistosomatidae; genus Schistosoma; species Schistosoma mansoni. Next base: position 766,229 of record NW_017386021.1, read on the forward strand.
ATATAAAGTGTGACAACTAGGAAAAATATGTGATCTTTAATTTTGTTGTTACAAAAAATCACTAGATATAAATGTCACTATATTACAAAGGTTCAATACATCCTTCTTTCAAGATAGTAACAAACTCAACAAATTCAAGATAACTCTCAACAACAAGTTCGAAGCCTTAAAAGACCTACTGAGGGGAAAAGAAACTCCTATGGGGGACAACTGGAAGTGGATCAAAGAAGCATTAACTTCAATGTGTCATGAGGTTCCAGGCCTCAAGAAGCAATTTCATAAAGAATGGGTCTCTCTTGAATCCGTGAACAAGATTGTAGAAAGGGAGAATAAGAAGACAGCAACTAACAACAGTCGACCACGAGCAGAGCAAGTTTAGTCACAGGAGATACGGTAAACCAGAGAGACTGATCAAGGACAAAAATGGAGAGCAAATCACTGAGATTCAGGAACAGAGAAACGGATGGGTAGAACACTTTAAGGAGCTCTTGAATAGACCAGTCCCATTGAATCAACCGGATATCGAATCAGCACCTACAGTCCTTCCTATAGGTGTCACTCCACCAACGATCGAAGAAATCAGGATGGGAAAGCAGCAGGACCCGACGATATACCATTGTAGGTATTGTAGGGCCAGTGAAATGTCACCGAATGCTGGCCAAATCATCCGGCAGTTGGGTCACTGAATATGGAATAGATCATCGACCCCTGTCAAGGTCAAGGACAGTCAATGCTCATCAGTCAATCATACGCCATGGACTGGCCCACGCGGCAGTGGTTGTACTTTCGCTTGTATCTACCTTAACTATTATATTCTTGTAATAACGTCCTTTGTGTTGTACAGTCTTCAGAGTATCCATGACCCCTTGATACGTCGATGGTTCAATCCACGTAAGGTGCTGGTCGCGAGGTGTGACTTCGAAGTTAGCTTATTCGTTACACCGCCCCCGTCTAACTCGAGTAGGCCTCCGATCATTCGACATAGACTATCAACGTTGATGGTCTACAGTATCTTCAGCCTGTTCAGTAATAATCGTTGAAACGCCTCGCTTAATTTCACTGGAACGTCTCTTGAACATGAATTACTATGAACATCACTTATTACTTATTTAAAAAGCTATTTCTGGCGATAATACTCTAATAACTGAAGAGAGTACTACAAACATTTAAGATTTACCGGTTATAACCGGTAAATCTCTAGTATATACTCGAGATTTCGTCTTAATTCTTGCGAAAAACAACTATTTACACAAACTCCGAGCATCTTTGACCGTCAAGTTATTCTCAATACGCTGTTTTGTGGACCCCAACAAGTTTTGAACCAGGGCAGTGTGGTTCAGTAGAGTAGCTGATATCCCAGGTCAAGCTACGAAGCAACAAGAGAGCCAAATTGTACACTACAAAACAGGGGAAGCTAAATTAACGCTTTTCGTATTTATTTCGCGAATTTACTGCAGCAAAACATGACTCAAATATGAGAAAACCTGCTATTCGTACAGCCCAACGGACATCTAACAGAACGTATTTTACGGTCACACGGATCACTCGGGGGAAGGACTCTAACCACCAAAACCACTCGAGGCTGCTTCGCGTTACACTTAAGAATGCTTCCGACGTAGAGGACGTCCTGCTAGCGAGTCACTTACTGAAATGCGATGGGAACGTAAGAATACTGCCCGACATACCGTATTCTGAACGAAATCTCATCCGGAACATCCCTAAGGAATCTTGCGAAGCGTTTTTCCGTGGAAGAAATATCATTGTGCAAGGTGTACCGGGAAATATGGACCCGGCTCAAACAAACTCTGATATTCGGGAATGGAAATTCATTAAGCATTCCTTGAAACTCAAAAACATACTGACCCAACAGGTGATGCGACTAGCCAAGAAAGACGGAGACTCTAGACCCCAGCTATTGAAGATAACCTTCCCCTCCTCCCACATGGTGGCTGCAACTCTGGAAGCATTTCGTGCCAACAGACGTCGGTTGCCAACTGGCATCCATATGCATCCGGATAGGTCACACGACAGCAGGATCAAGCTCAAACGCAAGCTGGAGCTGACAATTCCACTCGTGGATTGTCTTGATCATAAAAAACGTAAAGGACAGGGACTACCAACTCGGAAACATTGTATAGGTAGGTTACCTGTCCACTCACGCGAGGCTCATGTAGGCACACAGGAAGAAGTTCACGCGTTCCAAATTGAAAGCATAAACTGCTTATACACGAACGCCGCGAGTTTGCCAAACAAAATGGATGAGCTACGTGAACTTAGCAACGCTAATGATGCTCACCTGATAGGAAAATCCGAAAGTTAGATAACGTCTCAGTTTACGGATCAGGAGTTAGCAATACCTGGAATGTCTTTATTTCGCAACGACAGAAAAATTGGAATGGGGGGCGGGGTAGCATTATAAATACTGTCTTGCCTGGAGGCGCACCAACTTCACAACCAAGAGTTTCTCAATCTTGATGAATCAGTATGGTGCTCAGTAAGATTGTCTACCACCTCGAAGTGTCTAGTCGGGGTCATCTACAGGAAGCCCACTGCCGACATTGAGTATGACAATCGTTTGCTGGAAGGATTAATCCGCTCTAAGCGTCTTGGATTCTCTCGTATCCTAATTCAAGGGGACTTCAATCTTCCTAGAATTAATTTCGCGGAACATACCTACATTGGAGGTGACAAATCCACTGAAGCTCGGTTCTTCAACCTCATCGATGATCTGGGATTATTCGAAAATGTGAAGTCGACAAATCCTTGGAGAAACAGTCAGACGCAGTCGCGCTTAGACTGGGTATTCACAAATGAAGAATTCCTAGTCGATGACCTCTCAATACTGGCTCCCCTGGGGAAAAGTGATCACGCCGTCCTATCCTTCAGTTTTGTCAGCGAAACGGATCTAAGATACCCCACTAACAACAGACGCTGGAATTTCAAACGGTTGGATGTATTAGCTTTACATGACTATCTACAACAGGTGGATTGGGAATGGTAACCTCAACATGAAGTGGATGCTCATTGGGATTTCTCACTGCACATGATCTTATGCGCTACTGAGCATTCAGTTCCTCAGATGGTCCCAAAAAGCTACAAACAACCTCCATTCATTAAGAACCGCACTCGTCGTTTGCTAAGCCGCAAAAGGCACTGTAGGGCCGAATATAAACGAACTGACAACAACGGAGTGTACAGGCAATACAAACATATAAGAAACATATGCACAAAGGCAATAACAGGAGACAGGCTTCAGTACCAGACCAAGCTTATCGATAAATTTGTCTCCAATCCGAAGAGCTTATTCAGTTACGCAGCTTCTCTTCGACAAGGCAAAACTGGAGTTTCCCAACTGCTAGGTCCTAATGGCCCGACCATTAACGACGGTGATGCCGCTAACCTTTTGGTTGAACAATACTCCCAGACATTCCAGCTGACCCACATCAACTATACTGACGAAAACTTCACCTGCATCTGTACAGGACTTTCCGAAGTGGACCTGAGTGCTGACCTGGTGCTCCGTAAACTGCAGCACCTAAGAAAAGACACTTCTCCCAGTCCGGATATGGTTCATTCTGCTATACTGAGGGAAGCAGCTTCAATCCTGGCATCACCACTTAGCGTGATGTTTTCACACTCGCTAAGCCGAGACAAACTCCTGGAGATTTGGAAGCTGGCTCACACACACCAATTTTCAAAGGAGATCGACGCAGTGAACCCTCAAGCTACCGACCAGTGGTCTTACTCTCCATACCTTCTAAAGTTATGGAGTCCCTAATATACGACGGCATACACGAATACTTATTACCGTTAGAGTTCTTCTCACCCCAACAGCATGGTTTCAGAAAGGGTCATTCTTGTATGAACAACCTGCTGACTGAGGTGGATAGATGGACAACCATCCTTGATCGCAAGGGGAAGGTTGGGTATCAAAACCCCTCTGATTGACTGGCTCGTTTCATATCTAGAAAATTGACATTCTAAAGTCAGGGTTAACCTCACTCTCTCTCAGGCTAAGGAATGTCTTAGTGGGGTCTCCCAGGGCTCAATACTAGGACCTCTTCTCTTCTTGATTTACATTACCGATCTTCCTCAACTAGTTTCATCTGACTTATTGCTTTTTGCTGATGATGTGAAACTTTGGAGAGAGATACGTGACCAAAAGGATATACAAGCACTTCAGGGGGATCTGACTCGACTTCAAAGTTGGGCAGACGACAACGTACTTACCTTCAACGCTTCAAAGTGTAGAGTAGTTCATCTGCGACATGTTGCACTTAACCTCTACCCGTTAGAGTACAAGCGTCTTAGAGGTGACCTTCTTATGACTTACAGTATCCTTAATACTTCCGGTCATCCCCTTAAACATTTTCTTAAGCTTAATCACAACACTAACCTAACAGGTAACACCCAGAAACTGGATACCCAACATAGCAGAACAGACTGTTGACACAACTTCTACTCCGTAAGAGTTGTCAAACGGTGTGTGCCTTTGAAAGGCTCTGACTTTTTTACCGTGCCGGACAGAAGGCCCACGGCCTATGCTATAACATAGGCCAAATATGAAGCTTGTACTCTCAAGGTTCACTGACCGCCAAGATCCGCGTCAATTTGACTGTGGACTATCCAGTCAACAGTTCCCTTTGTCATCAGAAGAGGAACTGGGAACTTTGGACGCTTGTCTAGAGCAAAAAGACGTGAGGGACAGATTTGTAAGCACACAACATGATTTTTATCATTCATTCCTATTACAGATGGCTATGTTGACACGTCTAATGGATGATGATCCTAAAACCTCTATGAGATATATTCTGTCCTACATCATGAAACCGGAAGTCGCCATTAATTTCACATTGCTGGGTACTTCATCAAAACGAGCGATTCAGAAGTGCAGGTTTTACGGCTGCGTACGAAGTAAGATATATAAGGTTTTTAAACTTCAGGTGCACTGACTAATCGTTTCCTGTCGTCATCTATCAACGAGAAAGCCCTTGCGAAACTCTATGACATGGCTACGCAAAGTTATTTCCACGACATGAGAGACAAAGTCCAGAAGCGTCATCGACGTAACAAAGAACACGTATGTACGGCTTTAAAGTGATTACTGTTTTTGCATTATCTATAGGAACAGTCTTCCGTGTTCAAGTATATTACCGTAAGTCCAGCTTCAAGTACCTTGTTGTGCAAAACAAGTTTCCTAGATTCAATAACGTTTTTCTTTATCACATTTTAGAATTCACAAGAATTGTTTGACTTTCCATAGTCCAACAGGCCTGGTGGAAATAAAGAATACGTGAAATGCCTGGTCCGTGACAATGACAATTACATATGGAGCCTTGATACTGTACCATCTGCCGACTGCTCATTACTTTGTACATTGAAGAACTTTTTGTTTTCAATAAAAATTTGGAAATTATACCATATTTTACGTACTTTACATTATTCGTGTGCTGTGTTGTGGGAATGAAAGCGAACACAGGAGGCGGTTGCGGTAAATGCATTAGTGTGTATGTAGTGGAAAAGCAGTGAATGTAGCGGATATTGAAGGTAGAAGTCGGAAATTCGTCCGATATTTGGGGGAAAAGTCGGCTATTCGTCGGATATTTAGGGGAAAAGTCGGCTATTCGTCGGATATTTAGGGGAAAAGTCGGCTATTCGTCGGATATTTAGGGGAAAAGTCGGCTATTCGTCGGATATTTAAGGGAAAAGTCGACTATTCGTCGGATATTTAGGGGAAAAATCGGCTATTCGTCGGATATTTAGGGGAAAAATCGGAAATTTAGCGACATTTGAAAACCAGAGCGACAGAAAGGGGAAATTCCGCTTTATTTCCCCCGGACAGGCGAAAAAGCAGACATTTCGGTGCATTTCCCCTTTATTTACGACTTATTTTCCAATGCATTTTCCGCTTTATTTCCCCTTTGTTCGCCTTTATTTCCCCTTTATTGGTTGTTTGGGTATTGGCGCGAAATTCATCCGCTCACCTGTCTAAATACTATTTCGGCATTATAGCTAATGTCAGTTCGTGATGAAAACCATAAATCAAATTCCTAACCCTAACCATCAACTGCCAACCACAATTATAATTCCTCACACTGCTATTAACCTTTATCATTTCCAAGGTCATCTCAGCGTTGCCTAAAGGTCGTCCGTAAATTACAGTCTCACTACATTTCCAGTAATTTAGGTAGTAATCATATTGTTTTAAGGTTTTATATGGTAGATATTTGATGAAAATCAGTAAAAAACTTAGTGAATCGTTACTGCTCTCCTGTTTCACTCAAACATTCCTGTTTTAAAGTAGTCTATCAGTCTCTACTCGAGTAGAGACTGTTGAAGCTTATTAAGATCACAAAACGATCCACGTCGATCAACCATTGAAAATATGACAGCATTAAATACACGCCTCGTCCAGTACGTGAATCGTCAACAGTTCTCATCCACCACATCAAACTCGAGCGTCAGACCCAAGTCCTTCCGTTTTGTGTGTAATGTCTTAATCTTCAGACCACGAAGCCGGGATCCTATGGTATGCAAGTTCAACCCCAACCAGCCATGTTGTGCGGCATTTCATTGTCTTCTGTGTGCACATTCCTGACACCCCAATCATCTATTATCAGGTGATCACTGGCAACTAGCTTCGAGGGAATTTCCACAGTTCTGGTAAGAAGCAGCGATCAGTTGAGTCCAGTCGCGTAGGGTCCCAATCTCTCGACTTTGGGAAATGGCACAGATTCCTCAAGATTCTCTATAGCGGCTTCCCCAAAACGGGTAAAATTGTCCCCAGTTTTGGGAGATTGGGACCTTACGCTACTGGACTTAACTGATCTCTGCTTCTTACCAGAACTGTGGAAATTTCCTCGAAGCTGGTTGCTAGTGATCACCTGATAATATTCAGTATCGGTTTGTAGAAATTACTGAATGTTATAAAAATGACAAATCGATCTAAGCTAGACAATTATTGAAATCTATTTTAGCTTTTTAAGGCTATCTGATTACAGCGGTAAAACGTGTTTATTTTACCAATTATCCCCTCCTACTACTTTAACAGATCCTACCAATGAATTGCTAAGTGGTTGAAATAATGCTTCTTTGACATTGGTCTTTTTTTTAGAGAACAATAATTTGGTCTAGTTGACGGGGATTCAATGGAGGTTGGTTCTAACTTCCAGGTTGTATTTATTACTGATTGACCTTAGTTGGGATACCACTATAACTTGGGAAGTATTAGGGAGATGTTTTGTTCTAGCATAGGAATTCTCAGCAGTACATACGCACTACTCCACTTGGTACCAAACCTAGGATTTTCGAGTTTCACATCGAGCGCCTAACCCTCAGACCACTAAGCTACCATTGCCTCAAGGCTCTTAGGTCTCACTTTCGATTCCCAAAGGCATCGTAGGTTCTTACTGTCGAAAATTCCTGTACTAGAACTAAAAGGCTGTTCAGTACTTTCTGCTTTTCAGGTTTTCTAAATTCGGTCCGTGATGCGGGTTTTTTTATCCTTACAGATTATGCATCTTCACTTTTATTCAGTTTATTTTTTTTAACACAGATAATGTGTGTACTGGTCAATGGCTCAAAAACTCTACATATGGTCATGAAATAATGTGTCAATCCTTCGGAGTTTGTGTGACCGGGGTATTTGCTGCCAATGGTATTGTGTGTGCTTATTAAAATGTTCCATACATATTAATTAATATTTAATGTCTTGCGAATTATCTGTTTATTTAAACATATAAACATTAGTACAAGGAGGCACCAAATGGATATGCGCCACACAAATCATTCGATTTGTGTGAGGGCTGGGATACTGCCCTGGTGCACAGACTGAAGCAGGTGATTTTCGTGGGGGGGGAGTACACCCGAAGCCTTTGAAGTAAAGGTTTGATCCACAAGGCAGTGGAGCAACGTCAGGAGATACAGTCCCATGGTAGCCGGTGACCAATAGTTGGTTCATACACTATTTGTTACTTCAGGATACTGGAGCCCATGTGCACCATTGGTTTGGAATCAGGGTTTTCCAACTCCCCTAGGTAGACTCTGTGTCCACCAACCCGGTTAAAGCGTCGGACAAAGTAATACGCATCGATAGACAAAAGAGTTCGAACCAAGGACATACAGCTTCAGACATGAACGCATAAACTGCTAACCGCTGAGTAGGCATCCAGTAATTTATATGCAGAATGAGCCAAAAAAGAAACAAGCTGTGAAGTAAACAAGGAAAAGTATACATTGTGAAATGGTGGAGAAGACATGGAGCTCGGGTGAATTATTTTAGTAGATTTTCATTCTCTGGGTCGGGTGATTTGGTCGTAGAGCTTTCATTGTTTTCCTGAACAACATCAGCGCAAACTTGAGGTAAAAGTGAAGTAATCAAATTTCTCCACATATGACTCACAGCTTGCCCTGTCAATCTCAATCTTGGTTGGTTAATAACGACTTTTAACCTGTCATTGTCTACCTCTTTATTTTCATTATATTACCCTTTGATACGATTCCCGGTTCTACGTTTGTCCATGATTTTTTCTGACCGGTCGATAAATTGAATCGATTTTGATGCGTTTGTTATTTGTCAATGATGAAAGCTCCACGATCAAACCACCCGGCTCAGAGAGCAAAACTTCACCAGAAAATTGAACGCATTGTCTTAGGGGATCATTCTAATATAATTGCTTTTTGTAAATGAATAATATTAATTACATGATAATGGATCGCTTCACTAATCACTAATCAAACACAACCGATTTAATTCATAATACTGAACGGCATTGTATACAAACAAAAAAAACTAGATACATAATAAACAATTATCGGGTCAACATTTACACAATATATGAGTCTAACAAATTATATCATTCTAGTCTTTCTTTTCTCAAGACGTCCTCAAATGCCCTGATACGGCCAAGAGTCGGGAGAGTCAGCTCTCCCTCTCGTAATGCTCTCACATGGCATTTCATACTAAAGCTAGGTGATATATTAAACAATTCAAGTACTCACCCTTTGATTATAATTAAAGAAACCCTTTTAAAAGTTATTTAGACATCATAGTTATCAATGTGATGCGAAAAATGTAGATCTTTCATTCCTACAGTATTACGAGGAAGCTTCTGCATATAGCTTTTATGTCTTTTGACGATTCATAATTCCACGATAAAACTTTTCAATATAAAATGTGTCTCCGTGTTTCCTTTTTTATTTATTTCAACCAGACTTTATCTCTTATTCAAAATGAATAATATTCATAAGATGGTTATTACTTTATTCTTACGTTCTTTTCGTTTATCTGCTTCTGATACCGCATATTTGTTAGCTTTTTGGAGTAAATATCATGCACGAGAAAGTTTAGTATAGGAACGTATCTATAAGTTACTATTGTAGGACCAAAATTGAAATATTTATATCTCTTAATATAAAGTTCGTCGTTAATTTATATAGTCAATCCATCTTAATTAAATATGTTACTAATATTGATAATATGATATGGTTCCAGAGAAGTTTTAGTCTGAAATTTCTCTCGTAGCATTTAAACATCCTTACACTGTTAGTCTATCGTAAAACAGGTACTGTCAAGATTGAAGCAAATATTAAAAAATCCTGTTTAACGTTTCTGACAAAATAGGGAACGATTAATAAGTCAGTTCACAAGAAATTGTTGTACATTACAAAAAAGCATATCGTTTGTACGATCATAGTTGATACTGTCAATTATATTCATAGATCAGATAAGATATATGGTGCTACTTCTAGTATCAGGGACTAAAATTGGTATCGAAGTGATCTTTTTTCTTTAATATTTGATTGCGTTATCTCAGCTGTGTTTTATTATTATGTTTTGTCTATTGTTGTTACTCACACTGTAGCTCAATAATACATTATCTCATTTATCTGGACTTGACCAGTTATTACCAACTATGCAATATGTTGTAATACGCGCTGGAATTATGTATTTAGGGGCTGAATTGGATTTTTATTGAAAAGTTAGTACCGTAATGTTTATCACTTCATAGATTATTACCTTATCTAATGACTACATTACAAGCATGTTATGATCAAATTCTAAGTAAAGAAAGTAGCATATAGTCGATTATTCATTTTAAATAATGCGTGTATTGCATGAATTCAGTGCCTGTCGTCCTTTGAAATTCGTAAACCATGGATTTTTTTGACTCTGGGGAAGATATACATATATATTTTTTGAACAATTTATATAATTTGTTTATTACTTCTTTGGACCTAGACTAATTTGTTTATTGATTATTCTTTAAATTTTTTCGCGATCAAAATTATACTGCTTATATACTGAATTTATTATCTAACGCATTGCCTTATGCTCATTACGCTAACATCATTTTTTCTACAATGGTTGCCATCAATCTATTATTATTGTTGTTGTATTTTTCTGGTATTCTTTTTTGCTACATAATACTATGATATTAAGTTAGTCTTGAAGCGGAAATGCAGCTATTTCATTGTATTTTTTTGAATTACTAATAATATTATTTACGTTATGATTTTCTATTTTCTTCTATCAGTGTATTGTTGATGTACGTATTCTCTATTCTTCTTGTTCTGGTTAAAATTGAATGCATTGAACTAGTACACCCATAGAAGTACATTTTAATACACACTATTATATATATGCTTATTAAAATTTTTACTTGTTTTCTATACTTTCCATTAAAATAACAAATGCTATCATACAATATCATAAATATGTCAATCAGTTTAGATTTGGGCAGAAATATACACTGTTTATGTTGTTATAATTAAATATGAGGACGATGAGATGAATAATGATGACTGACTAGCGAGGGAATTAAAGTAACATGTTATCAGTGATAAGGTGATCAATTTCTGGGTCTATTGTTCGAAAAGACATAACGTGTAACCTTGCTGCGGCACGCAACGTCACCGGCCTAACATGATAATACCAATATTTCATTATTCTGTTAATAATCCAACTTTTTTGTGTCAAATCACTGGTTCATGTTCTCTTTTATACTCTTTTTTTCTACTCAGCTCAATTACTTTCAACTGTAATGGTTTAGTATTTGCTAACATCGAGTTTGACAGGATATCGTAGAAACTGATGAATTCCCTTTACTATCACATGATCCTTGCATAGTTGCAAATAACTGTCTAACTCAATTTGAACACTACAAATAGACTATAGGTGAGTTATATATATAAACATAATTAGATTTTGTGTTGTTTCCTTTGAATTCCGTGACTTAATTATTCGTAATATCTATACTGTTTTGTCCGTGTCTTTAATAGAAAAAGCCATATTCTGTTTGAGATCGATAAAAACTTTTGGTGAGATCTCATGTTATTGCTAGAAATCGTTAAGGAAAATAGATAACATCTTCGATATAACAGACTAGATGAAGAAAACAATTTCATCATAAAAACCAGACAAGAAGTGAGCGCTACAATAATACTTGGATACTATTTTACATGTCCAAATATGGTAATTCTGAATACCCAAACATTTTTACTGAATTAGTATCCACTTGACTAGTGAAAATATTCTAGTGTATTTTATTAAGTACAATTATTGTCTAATAAATAGAAGTTACTTTATACATTTCATTTTATAATGTTTAGTCAAGGCTAAGAACAAGATTTTCTGTTGAAAAAATGAAGTCAAATTGTATTTGAAAACCTATCATCATTTTCATACAGACTATAGTTACCTATAAAAAGATTTTCATGTTTCAGTGGATTATTTTCAAAAGGGAACTTCAGAATTAGATAAAAAAATCTGGTAAGATGCTGTCAGTTAGTGTTTGTGAATATTGCAGTTATGACTGATGAGGATCTTTATGTTGGAAATCTAACTATGTGAAGTAAAGGAGATGAATCTACAAACGATGAAACAACACAACTAAGGTGAAGTTTACTAGATGAATAAAGGTCAGTGGGTCGTCAAAGGAATTTTGTAAGTGAAACCATCTGGTGTTAAGTATGTTTATCAGGATATAGTGTGATTTACCACGTTTTCTTACTGTATAGATAGATCCCTTCGGAAAAAATAATACTAATCCCCTCTACAAAGGAAAATAAGTAACGCGTTTGATATTCGTTAATTATTCTAAATCCTCTAGCGCTTTTTACTTCATATCCACTAAATTTCTGGTGATCTTACTGAATTTCTGTCTGAACTCCATCGGCATGTGAATATTTTTTTCATAAATTTAGTCTGTTCTCAATTGATAAGAAGTGATTGTTGAATACCACTAAACTTTTAACTTTCTTTCCTCTTTTAAATTTCGAAACATTCAGTTTATCAAAATTTCTTGGAACTCAGTAATTTCAATGAATATACAAATACCTTCAATTCAGGCGGTACGTTTAGTTCTTCATTGGTTTTCTGAATGGAACAACTGTGAACGTGAATTATTTCTTTCTACATTAAATTGTCTTGAAACAGTGGATCATCATTTATCTATTGATGATTCATTATCCATAATAAGTGAAATGAATACCAGTGAGCATGATAATGATTCTATTCGTCAGAACAATACTATTGATCATCAAATGAATGATACATTCTTAGCACATTTAATGAATACGAATTTGCAAATTAGTTCAGAATTAGTTGAAAAATTGGATTCATCAGATATATTTCAATGTCAAATACGTTTATTTTATTTTTGGTATCCTCAATGGTCATTAGAACAACGTGTTCAATTAGTTAGTAATTTAAAAGATATACAATTAAAGTCATTAAATGAAATCTCGTAAATTTGTTTACGTATTACATATATCAACGTAAAGCAACTAAGAATAATATCAGGCTCTAGTTATCTCCAACGTTTTCAATGTATGAAAGGTGTATTTTATCCAGCATTTCCGTCCATCTTTTTTCAATTATTCTATACTGTATATCAAAGTTTAGTTTTCCCTAAAGATTTCATTTCAAGCATCTCCAGTTGTATGCAATGAAAACGCTAGTTTAACGCTGGCTAAAACCTCAGATGACAAACACTTACATATAAAATGTTAAGGCTGGAAGTGAAATCTCCAATAAAAATTACACTGTAGTGCGATACTTTAATTTACTTAATGGACAGAAAAACAGCTAAAAATTCTGGTTACGTCACACTTATTGGACATTGAGAATGTTGTATATAATCAGTATGTCTGTTTCCATTATACTATTAACTTAATTGTTCAATGGCTGTTTTTGTAATATTGAGAGGAAAGAAAGCCTCTTTTTATTATAATTGACAGTTTTTGTACTGTATTTGTTAGTATTTCGTTATAATTTTTCAGTTTATTGTAAATATAACGTTTGTTTTGAATATGCTAATAGTTTATTTACTTTTGATACACTTGCTCTTTTTGGACAATTATATTGGGCTGAACTATCCGCTCATCAGTAGTAATTGACTTTATGTACTACAGTCATCGTAATATTATTTTGAAAGTTTCCTCTCCCATCTTTACACTCTGGCGATAAACGGTGATCACACACGTAAACATATCAATCAACAAAAGCTCACAAGAGATTTATTTTTATAATATGTGTACATATATGTATAAACGTCTTAAGCGGTGACTTATTTGTTATGACGTTCGACTTTCAGTCGCTGAATCTCAGGTTCGACCTCTGGTTTGGGCAACCAGATAGTATCATTAGTCCTCATACTATGTGGCTCAAATCCAGGTACTTGGAAAGTAAACTAGTCTAAACCTTTAAATAAACTTCTATCCAGTTATTATAAGCGAGAGTTATAAGTGCTTGCCTCCCGGCAGTTATATATGCGAGAATAGAACTGTTTGTGGAAACCGATGTTACATGCACACATATTGCACCATTATCTAATTTTTTTTTGAATTTCTCTTATGTTAATTCTTTTCTTTTAAGATGTGATGATTATAATTAAAATAATATAGTGAATGCAAAGAATAGATACCTATGTATGGTTAATAATAATAACAATATTGTAATCATTCCTCTCAAACATATCTGATTTGTATTTTCTGTATTTAAACAATACAAATGTGTTAATTGTTTTAATAATTCAATGCACATAATAAAGCTACACCACGTTGGACCCAGTGTTTTTGTTGTTGATCAGTTGGAATTTCAATAGAAAATACAAAATTTGTTGAATGACCAGTAGTAGATAAAGTTCCTGCAAGTTTAGAGTAAAATATAATAATAATAAATTATTTCAAACGTTTAAATCATTGAGGTATTTTACGTACTTAATTACACAACTAGAATTTTTAGTATAATTCATAATCTTTCTCACTATCCATCCATTCATGCTGGACTTCTCGTAAGTTATTAAACTTACTTCCTATTCATCCCTACGAAACACGATTATCACTGGATTAACATTGAAATATTCACATAAAAATTTGAGTTTGATAAGTGCTAACATTAATAATACCTATTGCTCGATACTACAGAGACTTTGAGATGGTGAAGATGTATAGCTCAGGTGGATGATTTTAATGGAGTTTTGTTCTCTGAGCTGGATGGTTTTGTCGTGGAGCTTTCATCATTCTTCTGAACGACATCAGCACAAACTTCGGGTAGAAGTGATGTGTTCGAATTTCTCCACATGTGGTTCACAGCTTGTCCTGTACACCTCGATATTGATTGATTCTTGTTGACCTTAAATCTGTCATTGTTTACTTCTTTGTTTTGGTTGTATCTCCCATTTGTTTGATTTTTGTTTCTATGTTTCTGCATAATTTTCCTGATTGGTTGAGAAATTGAATTGATTTCAATGTTCTTGTTTACTGCTGATTGACCTGAGTGCCAAGTTTCTAAAAATTCTCTAGTGTTTTCGGAATTTCTTTTATCCAAAATCTCCACATTTTTCCAGTCGGATGTGTGTCCACAGTTGTCCACGTGTATTGATATGAGTGAAGAAATGTCGTGGCGTTTGACTGTTAATTGATATTCATGCGGACGAAGTTGAAGAGGGCGTCCGCTTTATCCGATGTAGTGTTTTTCGCAGTTGGCACAATTTATTTTGTAGATGGTGTTTGGTTTGTCTTCTTTTGTCATTTCATCTTTTGGTTTGCATAGGATTGAATGAAAGGGATTTTGTTGGTTTGTGCGCAACACCTATTCCGAAGGTTTTCAGCAGTCTTGTCGTTTCTGATATACCTTTTGTGTATGGTAGGGTTATCCTTTTGTTGATTTCTGTACTTGACTTTGTTTCTGATGATGGGTGTGGCTAGTTTTTTTGGACGAAGATTGGGTAGCCGTTATTTTGAAGGATGGTTATCCAGTATTTTTCTTCATTTTTTTTCGTGCTGTAATTGTATTGCAGTGTGTTCTCGCCTTCTTGAACAAGATTTGTACGCAATTGATTTTATGAGCTCTTGAGTTATTGCTATTATAGTTGAGGATTTGATCAGTGTGGGTCGGCTTCCTGTACACTTGAGTCTCCGGTTTCTTTGTGTTGGTTCTGGTGATTAATATATCCAAGAATGGTAGCTTGTCATTTGACTCCTGTTTCATTGTGAACTTGATGTCATTGAAGACGTTGTTGATCAGCTTGTAGGTGTGTTCTAGCTACTCCTTTTTGACTATGAGGAATGTGTCGTCTACATGGCGAATCCAATTTTTTGGCTTGATCATTAGTAAGATCGAGGCTTCTAGTCTCTGCATCACTGCTTCTGCGAAAAGTCGTGATATTGGTGATCCCATCGGTGTCCCTTTTGTTTGTTCGAGAATTTTTGTTGTTGAATTGAAAATATGTCGTTAGGGATAAATCGATGAGTTTTAGTAGACTTTGACTTTGAAGCTTCGTGTACTTTGCAGGATTTTCGTCGTTGATGAGAAGTAGGGATAGCGCTTCTTTTGCTAAGCTTGGTTCAATTGAGGTGAATAGCGCTGTTACATCGACGGATATCACCAGCTCGTCGTCATTGATTTGAATGTCCTTAATCTGACCAAGGAATTGTGTGGCGGATTTGATGGAATGGTTCGATGAATCCACTAAATGTTTCAATATTCGTGAAATTTCTCTTGACAAATTGTATGTTGGCGTTCCGCGTAGTGCTGCAATTGGACATAGTGGGATGTTTAGTTTGTCTATCTTCGGCCTGCCGTAGAATCGAGGGAGCACTGGTCCATTGGATTCCATTCTCCATTGATCTTGCTTTGTTATTTCTCCCGCTTTGACAAGCTTGTTTAAAGTCTTTGACATTCGGTTGTCTAACTTTTTGACTGGCTTTATGTCCATCGGTTTGTATGTGCTTTTATCCTTGAGTAGTTCCTCGGCTTTCTTGATGTATTCTTCTTCGTCCATAGTCACTGTGATGCGCCCTTTGTCCGCTGGAACGATGACAATATCTTTTCTAGTTAGTTTTTTCAAAGCTTTTTGTTCTTGTGAAGTCAGTTGGTTCTTGTCCTTCATCCCTTGAGTTAGTGGTACTATAGTTTGTCTTATTTCTTGTTACGTTTCCTCACTTATTCCGGAAGTTTTAAGTGATGGCTCTAGTGCTGCGAAGAATTCCAGTTTTGAGGCGTCGCTTGTACTGTAGTTTAATCTCTTTTGGAGTAGGTGTCGTATGTTTGTTAGTGGTTGTTTTGACAGGTTGACCATGCAGTTGTTCATGTTTTCTTACATGGTTGGTTTTGAGATTTTGATTATTTTCTTCTTTAGGATGTTTCTTCTTTATTCTCTGTCATTTGCATGATACTTTGATGGCTGTTGTCAAGATTTCCAAGTGCTCTGACGTTAGTGTCCTTTGTAGCTTCATCCTTTGGTCCTCTATGACGTGTTAGTATTTGCGGATCCTGTAATGTGCATCCGTTATCATTAGGTGTACTTGATCTAATATTTTGTTGAGATATCATCCGACTGTCTATACAACTATACAATAAATTTGAAAGCAGTGACCATAAAATAGTAGTTGTTGCTCTCTATGTCCCTTTTATAATCAACCCATACAAAAAGTCCATGACTACAGAAACTATAGGCATGTTGACTGGGGCCTCCTGAACTCCCTGGTAAGTTTCTCAGACTGGGATACCTTCTTAAGTAATAGTCTCGTAAATGTCATTGACAAATTTTATCTGATCACTAACTCTTGTTTTGATTCCTGCATACCTCTTAAAACGTAAAGATTTAGTAAACCTATATATATATATATATATATATATATATATATATATATATATATATGATGAACTGATGCCAGTCGGAGAATAAAAGCGAAAAGAACAGTTGTCTTAGTAGTGAGCACTCCTAACTCTACAGGGGGTCGATTTCATATCTGGTTTCAAGCATTCAACGGTAAATAGTAATGGGTTTACATTCCTGAAAAGTACCCAAGTGGGACAAAACATCTATCCAGTGCTTCCTTATTTTTATTAATTACTTAATGCATACTAGCTCATCATAAAATTTATATTTCATATACTATTATAAATTCCTTAACCATAACTAAATAGACATTACCTGCACGTGTTAGAGTTTTGTATACTGGACATTCGTAAATTCCTTGACTTGGTGATTTACGATTTTCTGTTGGTATAAGCCATATGACTGGCATATTGACAAATAATTCTTTTGGTCGTGATTCACATAACAAATTAAGTGTGGAATCCCAACCAGCGCCTTCTAGATACAAACCACGAATATAGCTTCCATCGTTAGGTGATTTATTCAATTTCTCATTGTTCTCCTTCATTACCTTTACATGAATAAAATAATGAAAAGTATTTAATAATCTTTAAAAATGTATTTTTTAGCCGAATTTAAATTAAAAATCTTATTGACTATTATGAAGAAGTTTATCATTTTTCTACAGTAGGTTACTTATCTCTTCAATGGACTAAGGAGACACGTTGCTGAGTTACTTCCCCTAGGAGTTGAAGATGGACTTTTTTAAGAAGTACCGCCAGGATTGACATATAAGTTCAGTTTCTTGCCTTTTGCGTTCATGAACGTCATATACGTTATTTTGAATAATTACATTTCATACTCATGAAGCAGCCTATTCGATATATTGGGTTCATCGGAAGTAAAATGTTTAAGTGTAAAGTTCAACGGGAGAAAATTAAACCATTAGGTTAAATTATGAACTTTCACGAACTAAATTGACTGAGTCCAAAGTAATACATGGAAAGACGTCTATCTCAATTTATGGTGTTGTTTAAAGTAGAGAGCGTATTAGTAAAAGCATGAACCAAACGAAATAAAATGAATTCATGCTATTCTGATAGAAACATTAAATTAGCGCTTGTCCTTAGTTTCATTCAGCTTAGACAGTTGAATATCTGCAGAACTCTCCGTTTCAGTTACAAATACTTTTCATACCTATTGTTATTCTTATACTTGTTGAGTGACGTTGAAGGCCTTGATATAATCTGAGTGTTGTCCTTATTATAATCCAAGAAAATATCATGAACAAATCCTAAAAATAAGCTCAGTTTATCAAAATTTCCCTGAGATCAGTTAAGTAGTTCACCTGTAAAATGAAGGTTGTGATTGGTTGTTCTGAATAGTTGTGTAGTTACAACATGTAGAATTCCTTAATGATTTGACTTTTGAACTTTAAATTTATCATCTCACCAAGTGTTGGTCTAAAGTTCATTGTAAAGGGTTAATTGGTTGTTAATTAACCTGACACATACACATAATGATCGTATATGTAATCAGTTAGTTTTTTGTCCAATTCCTTGTTATTATATTGTCAAACTACTGTGTCAGTCTGGCACTAAGAAATGTATTATATAGAACTTACTTTCAGTATTCTGAATAGATAGAACGTAGAGAGAAGTAATCTTTCATAAGTGAATGTTGAGTAAAAAACTTTAAAGTAGACTTCATCTAGTCAAAGTGTATATCTAACTGTTTATGAGGAATGTAACCGAAAAATATAAAAAGGTTGTCACTAATTTTGTTTGGACTAATACCTGTTAATGTTTTACATCGATGGGTTGCACAACAGTCAGAATACCATATCAATAGTCGTGAAAAACCAAGTGGCGTAAATCCCATATAATTATCTCCTATTGTACAAGGTGTTCCGACCTGAACACTGTTTAATAGTATATAGTATGATACCCGGTGAGAAAGTACGCACAAAATCCGTTCGAACTGTCGAACTTCAGGTTTCAAGATTATTTACTATTAAGCCTAGTGGGGCATAGTCCACTAACCAGGTTTCTTTAGGCAATTCTGTCCTCGGCTTTTCTTCCTAGTCCTTATCAAATGATACACGTGGCCTTCATGCTTGCATCCTATTCCCGGGGTCATGTGTTCTTTGGTTTGCCTCTTCTCCTTACGCCTTAGGGATTCCAAGTTATCGCTTGCCTCGTGATGCAGTTTGATGGTTTGGGTAATATGAGTCGCGTCCAACTCCAGCGTCCTCTCCTAATTTCTCCCTCAAATGGAAGTTTTCTGACAGAGTAAGTTGTTGCTAGTGTTGTCCAGCCAACGGATGTGTAACGTCTTGCATAGACAGCTGTTCATAAATGCCTGTACTTTTTGATAATATCCATAGTAGTTCTTCAAGTTTCAGCTCCGTATAATAGAACTCTTTTGACGTTTGCATGAAAAATTCTGATTTCGGTTTTAGATGATAGTTCTTTCGACTCTCAGGCATTCTCCAGTCGTAGAAATGTTCCCCTTGCTTTGCTAATCCGTAGCTTCACATCTGCATCAGATTCCCCTTGTTTATCGTTGATGCTGGCTCAGTATTTAAAGCGTGGTAGTAACACTAATCTAATTGCCTCAATTATACTAGGCTTAAGTACTATTTTCATACTCTTGTCACTGATTAGCTGACCACAGTTTATAAAATGACAAGCTAATAGACCTTTTTCTACTACAACCATCATCAAGAAGGTACAAGTATTTATAAATAGTCTACGCAAGATTCTCAATATCCGTTGGCCGGATACCATCAGCAACAACCTACTGTGGGAGAGAAAAAACCAACTTCCAGATGAAGGAGAAATTAGGAAAATACGCTGGAAGTGAATAGGACGCATTGAGGAAATCATCAAACGGCATCACGAAGCAAGTTAGTAAACTTGGAATCCTGAAGGGAAACGGAAAATAGGAAGGCCAATGGACACATTGCGTCGGGAATGGGAAGTAGACATGAAAAGGATGAATATTAACTAAAAACAACTGGAAGGGGTTCTCCAGGACAGAGTTGGATGGAGAATGCTGGTGGGCGATCTGTGCTCCTCCACGAGGGGTAACAGACGTATGTCAGTAATAGACTTTTTTTACTTGCCGAGTAGATTATAAACAGGTCAAGCAAGTATATACTCCTAAATTTATAATTATCTATTTACTGAACATTAAACATTGTCGAAAAAACAACAAACGCACTACTTACTTTAAAATCAAATGAAATTGTATCTACAGAAATAACTTTTTTTCTAGCATAATTTTGTAATGTTCCAGTTAAAAATGCTTGTGGAAAAAAGAACCCACTTATCCAGAATACACTAGGCACACCATGATCAATCCATTCTTGAATAAATTTCACACGCATCACTAAATCTTCTATCCATGCTGCTAATGGTTTTAAACTTGGATATGCTTTACTAGCCCACATGGTTGGTACACGGTTATCAAATAATGATCTAGCCATTTCTTCTAAATTAGCTGACATTACTACAAAACCTTTTAATGCTTTCATTAAATCATTCAGTGTAGTTTGTATAGTTGATAATAAGTTATTGTATCTGTATTTTTTCAATGAATGAAAGAAACACGGAGAAGGTCAATTACTTGAACTAAAGCATAAATAAGAATGAAATCGAACCATCGGCGAGATTATAATTTTTGGACAAATCAATGAAACTTAAGACAGCAAGTCTAGGATTTTAGCGCAAAATTCATCTGTCTGCATAGTTGCATATCACTTTGGCATTATAGCTGATGTTTGTAGTCAAAATTCTAGTTCCTAACTTATCTTCTAACTCTTAATTAGAATTATCAACAACAATTTGTAGTCCTCTTTTTACACTAGTAGGTAGATGAGTTTTCCCAAGGACACTTTAGCGTCTCTCAAAGGTCGTCCATAAACAGTAGTCTTACCAAATAATCTACACATCGTTCATTGGACAGTTTCAATAATTTTATTGAAATCACGAACCTATCTAAATTAGATAACCATTGAAAACCTGGTAGCATTGAACAACCGTTACGTCCTCGGGAATGAGCATCCATTACTCTGAAACTGAGGTCTGGGCCCAGGACCTTTAGTTTTGCACACAAACGCTTAGTCATTAGATAACTGGGCTGGGATCCAATGTTTTATGGGCTATGGGGTAGTGCTTGCACACTGCTGAGTGTCCCATACTTGCAAAGAACGCCCGTCCAGTGCTGCTCATTAAACTAAAGTCACCCACTTCATGTTCTTGTCAGTTTAACTAGTCATTTAGCAATAGCACGGTATAGTGAGTTATTCATATCCAGTACAGAACGTGGAAGGATATTTTCGTTTTGTATTTAGAGAGGCCATATGGTTGTGGAATAAAGGATCCAGTCGGTCTTAGGTTTTTATACAGGTTTCCACTAATAATTGATTAATCTTTTCTTACCTTATTTCCTTAAATCCGCCTGTAGCTCTTCTAGAGTTACTGTCGGGTCCCAAGCCCGGGAAAAGAAGGAGGGTTGGGGTCGGCAACCCCATCATGACTTAAATATAAAATTTTACCATAGTGACTTACACCTTATTGTCACTTGTGTGTTAGAGAATTAAATCATGGGGAAAAGTTGCTGGTTATTGTTATATCCTAGCAAAGACGTAAATACGGATAACTTTCGGGATCTATTAATGGACGATTACTCTCTCTATATATTCTTATTGTATAACTATTCAGTGATTAGATTGTGTATATCTATATTCATATTATTATAAGCTTCATTTTGACCTATGGATTATTATTATACGAATCACCGTTCCTAAATTATGTTTAGTTTTATTGATTATTGTCTCCCATGATCACAGCCACATTTGGTTTGATCTTGTACAAATATTATTTTCTATTTTATGGTATGATGCGGTCTGTATGTCTGGTATATAAACCGAGTATGCTTGAAATAAATGATTCGTATAGCAGAAGCTGTAATTGATGTTCTGGACTCAATTGGAAGGGCTAGGCGGACAAAAGACTAAAAAAGGACGCTAGACTGCTCATACCGGTCGAACGTAATTATTTTTGGCACAGTGTTAAGATTGGAAAAGTCGTATTCCGATTGGTGGATAATTCACGTGATAAAAAGCCGGGCATAAAATAACAACAAATTGGAGACAGCTTTCTTTTATGAAATCATAAAAAATTGGCATACGGTCTTTTATTTTTAAATTCATAACAGTTATGTAACAAACCTAACATTTTTATTTCTGTTGACTAAAGTTCTGATGAAATGAACAATAAATCTTAGCATCGGCTAAATGATCTTTCCGACCACATACCTTGGAGAGTCTTTTCAATGCCAATTAAAAACGCTACTTCATAGACCAGGCCTCACCGAGGACAGCTAATGATGGCTGAAAAAGCTGTCTATTTCTAATTTATTGTACAGAGTAGCATCAAAAGGAAACAACCAAGGTAGAGGCAATTCCTGAATGTAAATTATATTTACTACCGCTAATTAGTATTGGGTTTACTTTCGAAATATCGGTACTTTATAAGACATAATATATATCAACCCATCTATCATGTACGCACATATCGATTCTTACCTGATAACTTCTTGTGTTAAGACTGTATTCATTGACTGTTCATACATAACTGGATATTTATGAATTACACTTGATAAATCAAATAATTGTGGACATGTTGTTAATAATGAACGACTAATTTCTTCAACAATCTCTTCACGTTGTTTTCCATGCCCTGATGTACTGGATGTTTTTGGTTGTAACAATAATAAATAGCCTAATAGTGTAAATGTTTCATTTTGAGCAAATGTAATATTAGCATTTTCATGTAATCCAAATATTTCCGGCGGGTCATTAATTGGTAAACTTCGAATGTAATCAAGGTATACCTATGATTTTATTTTTTAGTCATCAAGTAAAAAAAACTATGAGGATGTGGAAAATTTAAATGATAGAAAGTTAATAAGGATAAATACGTAATAAATTCTAACCAATAAGTTTCTTAAGAAATAACATTCAACTAGGCACGGAAATTCAAATTTAAGCCATATATTGGTTGTGTTTATTAAATCATCAAGAAAATTCTATTTCATTCTGCTTGATAACCAGTAGGCAAATTATCAACTTGTAATTTGTTGTGATATTATATCATTGTTAGCAAATATTTGACTTAAAAAGCTTATACAACTACGTGAAATGTTAAGTTTTGTATGACTTCCCAGCAGTCTCTTTAAAACATAGAGAAGCGAGGGTACTGGGTTCGAGTCCCAGAGTGAACATCAACTCTGAGATGCAGGTACATCCAGCTAACGAGTCCCAAATAGGACGAAACGCGCGTCCTGGATTCCACTGCTGGCCACTATCCATCTCTGCCTACCATGCTTGTGAATTAAGGCTATATCGAGGCAATACGTACAGTATGCACATATGCCAATTAGAGACTGACCAGTTGCAGTCCTAAAACAGCAATCGGAAGATTCAAACAAACAATACTAAATGAATAGAGAATTAGCTCTTTCACCCTTAATTAGTTTGGATAACGAAAATAGAAATTAATTCTCTTTAATTCATCTTTGACTAAAAGGGTAATTAATCGTCTTTCATATTTTTTCTAAAAATGTTTCAACCAATTACATCCCAAGATTAAATCACAACAGTAGTCATTCTCATACTTCTTTATTTACGCTTTCATCTAGCTAAATCATTTATGAATATAAGACTAATAAAATTCATTTTTAAGTGAACCATAACGAAATCAAACATACTAAACATTAGTTTACTGACTAATAATAGTTTTATAAGGAAAGTAAATTAAGTACAACAACTACAAAAATCTTGTTGATCCTAAAACTAAGGAGGATTTTCATTAGGCTAATTTAATAATTTGTAATCTTGATTGTTACAAATCGATATGTTCTGCTTTTATCACTAAACAGAATGACTGTTTTAAGTCAAACATTTGGTATGCACCAGAAATTGAAGACTGATAGTTAAGTAATTAAAATTGGTTACCAAAATTCTTATAAATGTTTAATTGCTAACTTAAATCCTTGATGAATTTATCTATTTATCCACTTTTGTGTATAGATCATTAATATAGCAAGTGGAACTTAACAGATCATACGATATCTCATGAGTCTAAACAGTTAGTCAGATACAATTATTGATGATTTATGGTGAATGTGCTGAATACCCACTTAGCCAAGTTTAATAAAACAGTTCAGCTAATTGTCAAAATGAATTATTTTGATCGGCTCCAGCGTATTCTTATGTTCTCACTTTTCCTAGTTCATTCGGGACTTGATTGGTAGCTGAAATGTACAGTAAACCATCGTAATCATTTTTCCAGTTAACGTTGTTTATTTTATTACATTTTATTACATTACATTTTATTACATTTATTTTTCACTTATTTCTCTGTTTCTTAATCTGTCATGATATAAATCAATGTTTGATAGTAGAAAAATAAACACCAATCTAGAGTTTCTTAACATTGTGATCTAACTCAATAATGTAAACTTACAGCATGATCTGTATTTCCCGGTAATTGATGATATATACCTGATACCGAATAACTGTAATTATCTCCTAATACTTTAGGACAATAATATTCATGTAATATACTCATTGCACATCGTCTATCCCAATCATCTGTTATACGACCACCATAGTTAATATGTCCAGCTGTATAACATAGAACCTTTGAATATGAATAGATTATGAAATTAATTATACATGAGATACTTTATCATAAATCTAAACTGATTAAATATGTTCGGAGCAGTATGGTTGATTGAATAATTTCTTTTTGAAATAAATCAGTACACTATGGAAGAATATCGTTTGTTACTAAGTTTACTTTTAGAGGTCTGTTGTTAAACGGATAGGTCACAGTTTTGAAAACCACTCTTGTGGCTTTAGTGATGGGAACTGATTAGTTTTCCTATCCTTTACACAAACACATGCTAACCAGGTATAACACAACTTAGTGCATGGGATATACTTGGTCAGTGAAATTTATCAGGATTTGTTTTTTAAAACAAATTATCCCTACGTCATGTTATAAAACACGCATAACACAATCATAACTTTGGTGTAAATTCCCTAAATTACCGTACATTTACATGTCTATTAGTGTTTATAACTTATTTTGGTAAGAATATAAACGAGTGGAATATTAAAGAGAACATCTATCTATCACCCATACTTCGAGTATTTCAACCAGTTGTTGATGTTATTCATGATGATGACGATAATAATGATAATCATAATATTGTAGATGGTTTACACCGAAAAAGTTTTCACCTAATACTCTGTTGTAAATCAGATTATATAAGTGAGACCTAGTGGTACTATTCAGCGGCGAGACTAAACTATATGGACGAGCCAATCAGAAGCTTTCGCGGGTTTTCAAGGTCACGGCGCTAAGTTCGGTACCTGATGCTTACGTACGGTCGGTTTACAACGGATTTTAGAGAAGACATGATAATTCAGCGTCTACAAGAGAAGTGATCATAAGATTTTGGCGTGAAATTCAATTATCCATTTGTATAAATAGAGTTTTAGCATTATAGCTGATGTCAGTTCGTGGTGAAAACCCTTAGTATAATTCCTAACCTTAACCATGAGCTGTAAATCATAATTTGAATTCTTCACACAGGTTTATGACTTTATTTAGTCTTAGTTATTATGTTGACACTCTCTGAGTCACCCTAGCGTCGCTCAAAGGTCGTCCATAATTTATAGTCTCATCCTCAACCCTAAACCATACCAACATCCCAACAACATTGAAGCTATGTGGTCGAGGCTGAAAGAATTTTTGAGACCTTATCATGGTTCCAGAGGTCGACTACTATGGAACCACACGGATGAGTTCCTGTACCGGATGCACTATGATTTTAGAACTCCTGAACCTATATCTAACCTTGATAAGTTTTTGAGTCATGTAAAAGAACAGTATCCCCTTTAATTTTTGAGTTTTGTATAATATATTTTTACTGTATACTAACTGTCTTCTGATTGGCTAATATTTCTCAAGGTCATTTAAGATTCGTTCAAAGGTCGTCCATGTAGTCTAGTCTCACCTTGAAGTACCGTTACGCATCTAATTAGTCATTGTGTGATGCAGAAGAAGAAAAATAGACAAATTCGTGTCATTATCAAAATAATTTCTTGTTATAACGAAAAAGCGTTAATTTCCTTTTTACCTTATATGGTGTGATATCATATTCATCTAAAAACATTATTAGCTGATCCATACATATTCTTAGATCACCAGTTGTAAATTCATATGGTATATTAAATCCAAGTGGACCAAATTTTTTACGTTCAATTAATACACCATGGAAAAATGCTAATGATAAAAATAAATGCCGAAAGACATCGTTCTGAAATGAGAGAAACATAAAAGAATGAAAATAGTTCAACAGTTAACATTTCAATCCATCTTCCAAATTGAATAATTATATGCTGATTGGTGATTAACTTTATACAGAATTCCTGATGTTCTAGCTGAAACCTGTTAACAGTGGAGTTCGACTATATCAAGCATGAGACAGGCATAACTGATGTCAATATCAAGAACTGACTAAAGCCGGAAATAGAAATCATTGGATGACAGTTCAGTTGGCCGAAGTAAAAGGAGTATATCGTGAGACCTAAGGGTATTGAGTTTCATCAGTGTTGATATGAAATCTCAAACTGAGGTACAATAAGCTGTTTGATGCCTCTTCGGCTTTAAAAGGTTGGCTTAATGAATGTTAATCTGTAATGTAAATTAAATTAAAATTGAATACTTTATACAAATATTTAATTTAAATTGAGAATATGCCCCTTTTCAAAGAGTTTGTAATGAGTTTCATATGGTGCCAAATACGTGCAGTGCTTGTAAGTTATACCATGCGAAGCAGAACTGTTCAATTATCTCCTGTTTCACAATGGCTCTTTAGCTAATGTTAACTTGTACAATTAATTATTTTTTAATGAAGTGATTGCTGACAAGATAATTAATAACATAAGTACCCAAATAATTTGAATATTAAGTGTAGAAGAATAGAAGCTACGAACCACTGAAAAAAATGTGTCTCTGACAAAAATTACTTTTAATCAAACTATGCTCCACAAAATAGTCAAACAAAGAAAATCCTCATCCTGACTATCTGTTTGTTTCACGAAGGGTTCTTTAAGTCTCAATGAAAAACTCTGGCTGGTAGAGTTCACTCATACAGAAAGCAAGACAGCTACGCATTGATAGCGCTAAATGTTTGTAACTTGTCACCAAATAACTAAAGATAAAAAGTAGAGGGCTATATTTCAGCCTAATGATCTATAGATACTGTGCTTGTCACAAAACTCGTAAGTTATGGGTTCTGTCTAATGAAAGATCGTTTGAGTTCAGAGCTGTCCCGGCCTCCCTTATTTTTATTGGTTTTCAAGGTGGTACCGTTTTGTGACACAAATGTGCTCAAAAAGAAAAGCATTTATCACTATCATATTAATAATAATAGTCAGTATAACTATTAATAACAAACCTTAGCAGGTACATTGGCTAAATATGCATCATTTATTGATTGATATGTTCTTAATAAATTAGCTTTTAAACCTTTCGGCGGTTCAACTGTCATTTTTGATCCATTTTGTAAAATATAAACAGGGAAGTCTGGACTTGGCATACTTGTCAACCATAATCGAAAATCACGATGTACCTAGGATAAAAATTAATGCAGAATACTTTAAATCGATACATTCAACTAATTATATCAATTCTAGACTCAATTCATTGTTTAAATTTGGCATGTGTTGCAAAAAATTAAATTTTTATTTAACATATTATAACTTGATACTTTGAATAATTTTGAGCTTGCTTTAAATTGCCTTAGTGTATATGATGTATAAACAAAATGGTCACTAATGTATATATATCAATTCAACTACCATGGTACAGAAATTTAACACAAGATATTTAGTTATTTCATAGTAATTTTATTTGGAATGAGATTCGTATTTTATCACGTATACAGATGATACGTTAGTAATATATTCAATAACTTGAAAATGTGTGTAAACCTCGAAGGTTTTCACTAAACAAAACCCTTTCCTAGCCTATTTTTAGGCTACTAAAATAAAGGCTTTCCGTAAACCATGAACTAATATCTACAAAACATATTTTAATCAGGATGCAATAATACACAGTGAATAGATGGACAAAACTTAGGCGTCTAGTGTGGATCACTGCAAAGACCTAATGAACAACTAGTTCATTAGAATAACATAATCCCTGAACTAAATAGAACGACCAACTTTCTCGACCAAGTTGCCCACTGGTGATAAACTGATTGGTGGTCCTGACCATTTAGGTGATACCATATTGAGAAAAATAAGTGTTTTTAAACTTACTTTATCTTTATCAATTTGTTCAACAAGTCTTTCTAATGTTGGCATCCATGATGGAGCTAAATGACAATTTTGGAAGAATACCCATACACCCCGTTCCATTGCTGTTCGCATAAGTTCTTCAGCTCTCGGGCCTTGTCCTTGACCAAGTGAAATAGCCGACAACTTTTTTCCCCCAAAACTCATTTCATCGGCGAATTTGTATAAATCTGAAGCCGGATCTGTACCCTGTAATTGAATTTTTGTAAATGTCACAATATTCCGACTGAACTTGCAACTAATTCAGAACATAACTCACACCCAGTAGTACTGATTGTAACACAGAAAATAATAATTTAAGAGTTAAGAGCATTATATTTTTTCAATGGACAACATACATACGGTTTCTGAGAGTCATCAAAAATGTGTTTGGATGGTTACATGATTTACTTCTGAGGCTATACCGTCAGATGCTATTTAATACAATGAAACAGCCCGTCTTATGTTTCAAACGGGCATACATCCACTTTGATTCAGAATGGCTTTTCAACTTAACTATAATGTTTAGGCAAGTAAGCAGGGTGGCCACAACAAATTGTATGATAATTTGTCTCATGGGATATTTTTCTGTTTTACGTCTCCAGATAGTTTTCTAAGTAAACTGCTAAGAGTAAGTTCCTATAAATTAAAGTTAATCAACAGTTATCAGACTATTGGTCTTGAATGCCTTTCTCAGTAAGATATCCATTTTCTAAGTAAGTGATTGGAGAAAAAATAGCTTGCTGTTTAATTGTTGTAAGTAGTATCGACTATAATGAATGTTTAGATTGATTAATATGAGGATTTTTCAATATATTCAGTAAATTAGTCTCCTTTACTGAAACTTTAAACCCTTTTATACTTGTAAATCAAAATAACATATATTTATTAACTCAGTGAGTGTGTACTATACTACCCAACTTGAATGACACTGAAAATGACGTTAAAATTTTTAAACTACTTATATCGAACAATTAGCAGAAAAGACTATCCAAATCAAGAATTTGTCATTAAAACAGGTGATGAGAGTTTGAGTGAATATGACAGTCTTGGACAAATTACGAATTCTTCAAGGTTTGTATTCTATTATCATTATTTTAAAGTAGACACACTATAATAATAATAATAATAATAATAATAAAAACACTCATTCAATGAGAATGTCTGTATTTCTGAGTCTTTAATTGAGTTATAAATGATTTCTGATAACTTTCATCATTTTGGTCTTTAAACTCCCCAGAAAAATCAATGAAATGATGTTACGGGATAGTTGTCTGGGGTCAAGTATGTCCATATCACTAGTCTTTATGTTTGTACTATTCAGCGTTAGATTCGCTGTTTTAGTACCAACAACAAGTTAGTTAAGCATTTCACTGACACAGAACAATGAAAATCCACTATTTTAAGGAAAACTATTTTTATATCACTTCTAGGTTAGTAATAAAGGTTAATTACACTGATAATTAATTACGATAAATGCTTTATTGAAAACGTTTAAGCAGAATAACAAAATACATTTTTATTTGAAAAGTGCTAACCTGTGATAAGACAAAAATTAATGGAGTTGACGGTGAACTATCTTTGAATACCTGATGAAGATTTGCAGTTTGTGGTTCAACAAATTTTTGACCTAAATGTTGACTGACAAAATCTTGCATAGCATTAGTTAATTTATCTGTTCGAAGGCAGCGTAGAATTAAAATACGTTGAAAATTATCTAAATTTGTTTGCCATGGTTCAGGGAATACAGTTCTATGTGGATCAGATGAATCAAAAATCTGTTTAAATCCATCAGGATTTTGTGTCATACTTTCTGGTAGATTGGTAAACTTAGGCAGGGAAGCAAGATTTAATACATCACCCCAAATCCGATCAGATATCCATTCCGGCGCTGGATTTGGCAATTCTTTGATTTTGTGAGTACCGCCAGCAAGTAGGAAACGATATTCACTCTTGAACAGAAAATTAAATTTCAACATATTCATATATATACAGTGGAGTCATGAGTATATAATCAGCTTTATTTTGACTAGCTTTCATATATTATGATCTAGAATCACTTGATTCTTTCTTATCAAATTTCTACTATAAGAAGCATTACAGGTCTCTTGACTAACCCGTAATGAATTATTCACAATCCCACTAACCTATCTCTATGTTTAATTAAAGTCATACATTACGTGTGCTTAAATGATCGCAATAACTTCCTTATTTAAAATCCTCATTCTCTTCAGTGGTATAACTTTGTATCAAACATATAACTAGTATTTAGTATGAAACAGATGTACTCATGCAACACTCAGCCATAACAGTCGGAAAACGATCTGAGTTTTAAAATATCCCGTCAAACTGGTTTATAAATTCAAGGTTTATTCTAGTAATTAATCTATACCTGATAAAATATAAAAGGTACAGAGTATGGCGGAAAGATTTTACACTATATCAATAACATTAGGAAGTCTAATACTAACAACTAGTGTGGTGTAGTCTACTTATATCCATATAAGTAGTATATGGTGTTGGGCAGACATAGAATGCGTTTTGGCAGAAGACCGATGAGGAAAGAACTGAAACGAAGCGCGATCGGTAGGAAAACGCACGAACAATGGAATTGAAGAAGAAACAGTGAAGATTGAGACTACTGGTTGTTAATTTGCAAATTAACTGACCATTGTATGGTTATTAGAATTTACTGAGATAGTCTGTAATTCTTGCTCAAATACATTCGATTGTCCCCAGTCGTGTTCTGTTCACTACACTAGTAGATCATAAAAACCTGGCAATGAAAAATATAAATTGTCTTATCATATAGCACTTAATGGAAGTTAGTTCTCATTAAAATGTAAATCTTTTTTTAGGGAGTCGGTAGATTAGAATACTATTTAATTTATTTCTCCAATAGTCTTGGTTAATTTATGTGTTTGCATGTCAAAATTCACTATGTATTAATAATTAATTGAAGATAATCAACCAAAAGTTTTTTTAATTTCATTCAAACTGATGAGGGAAATGGGATTTACACATAACGATTCATTTTAAAATTTGTTAAAATAATATATCGAAGTAAATATGACCCGAAAAATTAGATCACTAACTATCTATCTAGGTAGTATATGCTTTAATGAATGAAGCCAGACTGATCACTTAATACCGTTTGGCCACCTTAAAAATGAGATACAGATGTTAGCGGGATATTGACAGCAAGTTAGTTGTTCAGTCTGTCAAGATTGATATGTATATCTCGTTTTCTGGTCTACCAAGCTTGTCTATAAATATTCATAGATGGTGGTAACCATATAATTCCCATTATAAGAAAAAAAATTGGTTGTTTATTCTTTATTTTCTTTCTTGTCATAGTCAGGTTTGCGGGCACAGTAAATTACTTGGACAGTATATTTGAGGGAAGATATTGACCATATACCAGATTATCAGAAGAGACTGTCGAACTATTTAGTAGGATGTCCTAAGAACGTTATCCAGTATAATGATGAAGACAGCATTGTTAAACTAACCATATTATAGAAATTAAATCTATCATGTGGGATTAAATTTTCATGATCATCTCATAGTATTTTCACCCTTGAATATAATGTTATTTAAAAGCTTTCATGTTGAAGTTAACTTATTAATATCTCATTTGTCAACCATTAATCTACTCTTTTACCTGGAAAATTGGATTCGTTATTGTAATCTTTTGAGCAATTAATCATTCTGAAAGTTATTAAAAGTTTGAATAATTATTTCTCTGGATCAGATTAAATTAGAATGATGAATTGGAAGACTCATCTACCGACTATTTACCAAGGAGTTGATAAAGATTAACATCAACAGTTATTAGCATTCAGACAAGCATAGATGATATTATGAAAACTATAGTAATGACTTAAATCAGTACTATCAACATAGATAAAATTATGAACAATAATTGGATTTCTGAAAAACCACATGATCTTACATTGCTGTAAGGTCACAAGCGGGGCAACCAAATTTATGTAATTGTTACGATGGAATCAATAATTACCGATAATTTTAATACTTTTACGTTAATAACAATAAAATTGTATCATACATTACTTACAGAATCAATTAAACCCTCATTTTGTAATATTCGAATAGCCAACAAGAAAGCAAACATCAGTTTATGCTTTTCAAATAAACTTCGACATACATTACAGTATAAACTAAATGTGAAATAATCATTAATATTTTCTACACGTTGTGGAACAAAATCTGAAAACAAACAGTAAATGAAGGGAAAAAATTTGCATTCTTTGAGATAGAATTCATTGAATTTGTAAGCACATGAACACTTAAATGTAATATGGTTGGAGATATTCAGTAGAAATCTGTAAACGTAAGCTTTTTACTAACTGGTACTCATCATGAAGTAAAATTTTAAATGGAAGATTGTGATGCTCTTTGTAGAGAGTCGAACTAATAACACCTAGTTTTACAGTCATTTACATTACCATTTAACTATTGATTTGACGATCGGGTTCTTGTTGGACTGAAATCTTTTCATACTGAACGATCAGTAAATAGGAACTAATTTATTGTTGACTTAAGTCTTATTGCTGATAGGACCTTACCCTAAGAATAATTCCAACTAGGAAATCATAAGAACTTTATTGATGAGTACTTACAAACATAAAAACTAACCCTATGGTTTTTCATCAAATAACTCAAAACTAGTTAATATGCAAACATCATTACGCAATATCTACTTACCAAAACAAGTTATCCCAATAGAACTATTTAATAAAATTTTAATGTCACTAAGGGTCAAACAAAAAAGGTATAAGTTCCTTCTCAGTGATTATTCGTTATAAAAATCCGAATATATTTAGTCTTCTTAGAAAAAACTTCGTTTCGAATAACAGTAAATTATCCGTACAATACTCTTATTGATTTTAAATGTTTCTCTATCTGAATTCAGTTTGTGGTAAAAAGTTACCTAACAAAAAGGTTTACTTTATTAGTCAACATCAACAAATCTAATTATTGAAATGATGGGATATAATAAAGGAATCACGATCTCCGATGTCATTATGTTCTTCACTTTTCGCTAAGCTATTCAAATAAGTATATTTTAAGATGATTAAGGTAAATATCTTTTTTAAATTAGAGTGACTTAATAATGTTAAAATATTTTATATATCTTTTCACATTGGTAATCCATCATTAGAGCACTCTCCGCTAGGCCAAAAATTCCTGGGTATCACCTATATGGATATTGTGGGTGTGCGCAACTAAGGATTATTATACTAGGATGAAACAGGTTCATTGCTTCCTAAATTTCAGAAGTTATTTAGTCAAAATTAATAAAAATACGATCAATATGAGTATCTGCTGTAAATGAAAGTGCCCTCAACACTTTGTGGGAAACATTTTTACTGGTACCGAGTAGTATAAATTACTAGTCAAAATAATTAAAAGGAATCGTTATAGTTTTACACACCAGCTCTCTCAGCATTTGTTATTCCTTGAAGAAAAATATTCACAAACCATTCTAAGGAATATTGATACATCGGATCAATATTTGCTAGATCAGCAACACAAAAGAATAAAATTTGTGTCCTCACTGCTACTGGAATGTATTTACTTCTAGTTTCATCAATATCACGTTCTGTTTGTTCAGCTGCAATAACTCGTGATTTAATTTCGCTTGATTTTAATTTTGATGCTTCTAATGTTTGTATTAAGTCGACATCATCAACTGGTGAACCTTCTGTAGCACTAAGACGCTCCAGAATTTTATCTTCAATCTCTTTTAATTCTTGTTTCATTTTTGCATTACTTATGATTAATTGATTTTTGGCCTCTTCTAAATCTGGACGTTCTTCAGCAACAACGATACCTAGTAATTGATCTTCTAAACCACTTGGTGACAAAGTGAAGTTCACAACAGTCACTTTAGTTGAAACTTCTGGTTTATAATGTGGATTAGATAGCTTTGTTGTAATATACAATTTGAAATCATTATGATATGGTATTATTGCGTCGCCAAGTTTAATAACTGTTGCACCTTGTTGTTTAAAAGTTTGTTTCAACAGAACTGATTCGAGAACTGGGTCTAGCTCTTCTCCAACATTTTCTAATAAGCATGGTTTACCGAAACGAAGAGCATTCTCTAAGTTACGTATAAAATCTTTATCAGATAATTTGATAATAATAATACCATCTTGTTGGCCTAATGCTTTAATCCATTTGTTTGCTTGACCTTGAGGATCAATGAACAATGGCCATCGTCTTGAGAATTGTACAATCACAGCATTTTCAATAGATAATACATCTTTAGGAAGACCAAGTATATGCCAATTACGTAATTTTACTGGATCACCATAGGTTTGAACTAGATTTGGTGCTGGTTCAGTAGTATGCGGTACACGATGATACTTTAATTTATCCACCCACTCATTAATCATGTTTAAACGATATTTAGCAGAGAATGGTCCAAAATATGCTACTGAACCGGAGGAGCATAGTACATTACCAACAAGATTAGTTAATAAGTAATTCAAATTACCGACAGATTCATTCCAACGTATTTTCTCACTACCTAAACCTCCAATTAATTTATCAGCTCGAATCAGTCTTGCTTCGCATAACTGACTTTTCTCTTCTAATTCATGTTGTTTACGTATACATTCATTGTATTTTATTTGTAAACTAGTTATACGATCTTCGCATGCTTTCAAACGATTTCTTGCTTCATTTAATACTTGTTCAGTTTCAGCTAATTCCAATTCAGAAGATTGTAAAGCCTGACGTTTTGGTTCGACTGTTTTTGCTACATTATAATATTTAAACATTGCTCTAACCCATAAGCAAATACTAGTGCATGCTTTACTAACTTTAGCGATTGTTGCCGGTGAGAAACTTTCAGATTCAATGTATGGTTTAATTTTATGAATTATATACTCTGGAATATTTTCTTTGTCATAATTCATCAAACTATCTAAAAATTTTCCAGGATCTTGTAGCATAATTTTACCTGGTTCCCAATAATCATCAATTTTAACGCCTGGTTTATCACCAGCTACTTTTTTTGGTTTAACATCTTTCATAATGCATACAGCCTCGATAACTAGACGTACGCCTTCTGGTGGACGCATCATAGCTCTAACTTCAGTTATATCATTTTTATTCAAGGATTTCAATGCTTCTAATGATTCATACAAAGCTGGTAATGCTTCGTCTAAATCACGTTGTGCATCATCACGAATCGTTTGACATTCATGTGCTTTTTTCAATGCTTGTTGTTCTTCTCGAGCTACAACAATTTGTGTCTCTTCAGCAATTTTAGAATCACATGCAATTTCTTCCATTGTTATCCTGGATTCTTCAACAGCTTTTAGTAACTCTGGCTTCATTAGTTCTAATTCTTCTTGTAATTTTGAAACAACTTCTTCTGTATATAATAATTTATCTAAACCAGTTTGTGTACGATTACGAGCTGTAATTATTTCAGATTTTTTTAATCCATAAATTTTAGAGAAAACACTTAATAATTCAAGAAAACTTGTTGGTGTCACATAATTATGACGATTTAATTCTTGTTTAAATAATTCTGTATTTTGTACAACTGATTGATGTATATCTATACATAATTGTACTAAAGATTCTAATGTCTGTTCGTCAATTTCTAAATCAGACATATTCTGTAACATTCTAAATGCAACAGATTTTAAAGCTTCAGTTGGCCATTCACTAAACCAATCAATTGTACAACAGTTAACTAATGCTGGAAATTGTCTTAAACGTGCACGAAATATTTCACCGATAGGGCTCATTGTAATTACTATGTGTAGATTAGCACGTATACGTTTTGTATAGCATGAAAATAAATTGGTTTTAGTTGGTTGTAGATTTGATTCAGCGGCAACAATTTTCATGGAATCATAAATTTTGTCTAATTCATCTAACTGATATATATTTGGTACATCACCAGCATTTAAAATATTATTAATATCTTCTAGAAACGATTCTGATTTTATCTATAATAATGATCATGATAGAGAAAAAAGTATCGGATGACGCAAGTACATAATAAGAAATTTAAACAAATTAACAATCAAATAAAGTTTAGTGAAAGAGTTTTCCTACTTTAGATTACGGAGCTGGTTTTAGAGAAGTAATCATTGAAAACAATGAAGTATTGGACAACTTCTTTATCCCAGTATGGGGTTCCTCACTGGTAAGCATTCAAGACTTTCATAGGGGTCTAACCCAGGATCTTCAGGTTTAACCTTAATATATTATGTCAATATTCAAAGGTCTGTATTTCGAAATTCACTTAGTGATAGATGAAAAAGTATTATTTTAACTGTCGATTAGTGTTGCATTTCAATGCGGAGAAAAAAAGTTATCAAAAAGGTCTTGCGAATTTGCAATTTGTAGATGATTTTCGCATATGGACTGGTATTTATTAGGATACCATAAAAATCATTTGGCACTTGCTGTTTTTTATCTATTCAAAAAGACAGATAATTTTTTCTAAGCATTGAAACACGAATCTTGATCAATTATTTGTTCTGTCTAACAATTTTAAATTTTTAAGTGGAAGAAGAATCGTTAACTTTCTTGACTGGATATTTCAAACTAGTTCAGAACGATTAATAGAAGGTATCTGTAGCTTTGGTTCGTTAGTGCAAACTCTATCATATCACAAATCAGCACATAGTAAATCCATGAAGAAGTCAACTTCATCATTAAATTCTCAGAGTTTACGCATGAATTTATTTTTTCATCATAAAATATTGCGCTTTAAGTAAAGATGAATAGTGGCTAGTAGTGGGATCCACGACGCGCATTTCATCCTATTTGGGGCTCGTCATCTGGATGTGCCTACTTCCCAGAGTTGATGTTAAAGGTACATTCAGCTGACGAGTCCCAAATAGGACGAAACGCGCTTCCTGGATTCCACTGCCAGCCACCATCCATCTTTGCTTATAATGCTTGTGACTTAAGGTAATATCCGCACAGGATGTACATACGCCGATAAGAGAATGATCAATTGTAGTTATAAACAACGAGGAGAAGATTCAAACAAACAATACGAAATAAATTAAAGATTACATTGCTCTAAAGAAACGAAAATATTTTCCTTACTTGTGTATCGGAAAACAAAAATGTTACTGGTTTATTTTCTATACCAGCCTTCATCATTATTTTTTTCAAATCTTCACGCCAATCATTCATACCATAATTTTTAGATAATTCGATTTGAAAACAATCATATTCAGCCCTTGAAGTAACAGAACATAAATGCTGATATTCGAAGGATATTTAGAAAAAAAGAGTCGGTTTTTAAATTCATTATTAAACAAATATGACTCACTCTGAATATATGTCATTTATCTTAAAATGTCTAACTCAGCCTGTTGCACTTCTAGAGTTACTGTCGGTCCCAAGCCAGGGTAAATGAGGAGGGTTGGGCATGAGGTTAGTGACCCCATCCCGTAGAAAACAATCTTGCTAAAAAACGCCAACCATATTAAACAGAATAAACCGATTCAACTCTGCCCTGGGAGTTGAAGGAAGAATTGTGACGCCTCATGATGGAAGCTGAGATTCTTCGAAGGTCATGAGGCCGATGATCCTTCTAACAACCTGAGCAACACTTTTTATTGGTACATGGAATGTCCGGACAATGTGGGAGATCGAGAGGACAAGTCAAATAACTACGCAAATGCGGTGATACAACTTGGAGGTGCTCGGAATCAGCGAAGTCCATTGGACTCAAGCTGGACAACAAAGGCTATATACAGGACAGGTGCTTCTGTATTCCGGTCACGAAGTGGAAAATGCTCCACACACTCACGAATTTGTTCTAATGCTGCCCAAAGAAGCACGAAATGCACTTATAGGATGGGAACCTCACGGATCCAGAATCATCAAAGCACCCTTCAAGACAAATTAGGAGGAGATCACGATGACTGTTATCCAGTGTTATGCAATCACCAATGATAGCAATGACGACGATAAAGATCAGTTCTACGAGAGACTGCAACCGATCATAGCTAAGCGCCCAAGAAGGGATCTATCCATCCTGATAGGAGATCTAAACGTCAAAGTCAGAATGGACAACACTGGATATGAAGATATCATAGGACGACATGGACTGGGAGGGAGAAACGGAAATGGGGAGAGGTTTTCAAATATATGTACATTCAACAAAATTCCCACACAAATGCATACATGTAGCTACATGGATCTCACCGGACCACACTATGTGGAACCAGATTGATCATATTTGCATTAGTAAGAAATTCCAAAGGTCAATGGAAGATATGAGAATCAGGAGAGGATCTGACATAGCTTCAGATAATCACTTTGTGGTTATCAAGATGAATCTGAAGCTAAAGAAACACTGGAAAACTGAGGAAACAGCATCACACTCGATCGAGAAGCCCTGGAAGTGGTGGAATCCTTCACGTGCCTTGGAAGCATAATTGATGGACAAGGAGGATCTGATCCAGATGTAAAGGCGAGGATCGGCAAAGCAAGGGTTGCATTTCCACAAATGAAGAACATATGGAACTCAAAACAACTGTCAACTAATTTCAAAATGAGAATCTTCAATACAAACGTCAAGACAGTTCTACTGCACGGATCTGAAATGTGGAGAACTACTACAACCATCATCAAGAAGGTACAAGTATTTATAAATAGTCTACGCAAGATTCTCAATATCCGTTGGCCGGATACCATCAGCAACAACCTACTGTGGGAGAGAAAAAACCAACTTCCAGATGAAGGAGAAATTAGGAAAATACGCTGGAAGTGAATAGTACGCATTGAGGAAATCATCAAACGGCATCACGAGGCAAGTTAGTAAACTTGGAATCCTGAAGGGAAACGGAAAATAGGAAGGCCAATGGACACATTGCGTCGGGAATGGGAAGTAGACATGAAAAGGATGAATATTAACTAAAAACAACTGGAAGGGGTTCTCCAGGACAGAGTTGTATGGAGAATGCTGGTGGGTGATCTGTGCTCCTCCACGAGGGATAACAAGCGTATTTAACGTAAATAAGTAATCTTTAAATATCTTATTTAATGTTTTCCATTCACAGAAGCTATAGTCTTGGTGTATGCCTTTGAGTATTAAGAATCGCATCAGTTCGCATGAAGCATAGTATCAATTTTTCCTACTGACTACCTTCATTCATATAACATCTTGCGGTAGAGTATATAACGTTGGGTCAATGACTAGTCAACTTTAGATTGACCGCTCACTCATCAATAGAGCCGTGACATTCACTTAGTAAATCATTCTAAATATCACTCTTTTTCTCCGTAAATTTTCATATAGTGAAGGTCTCTGACTATACCTGTGTAATACTCATGTACAAAACCTACTTTGAGGTTTTTCCCATAATGTTCTCAATATACATGTTTGTTTAGATTTAACCCAAGATGTTTAAATTTGGTTAAATTCACTGACGTCATAATGTTATCATTATGATTATCAAAATGATCAACGTATTATTTGATTCTAGATGACAGTAGTCTAGGAGTGAGATTATTAAAATTTTATTTCCATCAGTTTGAGATTAACTGTCCAAATACGATTACATTTGTTCCTATTGTAAATCTCTAAAAACAGCAAAGCATTATTTATTTGAACTGTAGGTTACAATAGCCATCTCCTATTTAAATC
Organism: Schistosoma mansoni; assembly: GCF_000237925.1. Taxonomy (NCBI): domain Eukaryota; kingdom Metazoa; phylum Platyhelminthes; class Trematoda; order Strigeidida; family Schistosomatidae; genus Schistosoma; species Schistosoma mansoni. Next base: position 806,421 of record NW_017386021.1, read on the forward strand.
ACATAATTTATAAATAATATCAACAATAATTTCTTTGGTTGGGAAATATATTGTGATTATCAACATTGAATAGTTTAACATCAGCACATGCTAACGTCTTTATTAAACCTCATAGAAGATTAACGGTTTCGAACAATAAGTCTTAAACTTCCTTCATCCCAATGTAATAAGAGTGATTATTTTAAAGAACATTTACTCACTTAAAAAACTGTATAATATCGTACTCAAGTACTACAGATCCCAGTCTTCTTCATATAAATAAGATGAATAAGTTCAAAATTAAATGAACTGTAGATTATATTCATCACAGGTTGATGTCATCTTTGACATCGTTGCAAATCATAAAACACTAGAAATCTTTGGAGTTTCGAACCGGGACAAAATATCTGCCAAATATTACTTAGGGCTTAACTGTACCTCAAGTGCTGTCAGTTTTTGATAAAAACTGTCTAAAATTAACTCAATATCCACAAAACCCCTTTAATCAAATAAAGTTTGTTAATATTTCAAATAACTAGAGGAACTGAAACCACTGGGTTTTACTAAAATCAAATTATTTCGGGATTATTAAAAAAAATGCACAAACACAAACTAAAGAGACGAAGTCTATCATGAAATGAAAAAAAATAACAGAAACTTATATCAAACTGAAGACTTAATAAAGAGAAATACTAACTTACATATGAGATGCAAGACGTGTTAAACACTGACGACCACTACCACCCATCCCAAGAAGTAAAGCATTACCTTGTGGTTGTCTTATAATACGTGAAATTCGACAAATATGTTGTACTGCATAAATAAACAATATTAAATCCATTTTTGCTGTATTAATTTGATTGTAATCATCAAGGTTTTCTTCTATAACTTGTAGTACCTAAAAACGAAGGAATGTTGGTAAGTTAATTATTGTAATGAAATTCTCAAAAGAATCTAAATTGTATTACCAGGGATATGAACATTGGTTGAAGTAAATGACCTTATAATCCCTGGTCAAAATGAATTGATTTATAAGTCATCAATAGAGAATGAGAATTTATAAACATTTTATATGAAAACCTCCTAAGCATTATATGAAATACATTACTTCTTTTCAAATTGATTAGAAATGAATTTTATCAAGATATTTCGGCACCTTAGAATTGAAGTTAAGATTTCTTCGGGCCGTTTAGGTGGTCGCAGAGTGATTTCATAGCCTGTACCGTTAACGGAAACGCCTAGACAGGGAATTCTCGGAGTTCCAATGAGAAACCGTGACTAGTGGAGTTCAACCGTATGCGGTGTGAGGCAGTTACCCGCCGAAGACGATGAAAGATGGCCACGCGACATCATAGGTTGGTTGAAGTTACACATTAACATCGTTGGATGTCGACTCAGTGGTCTGGAGGTTGGGCGTTCGCGTGCGAAACCAAATGTCCTTGGTTCGAGCCCCTCTTACGGGATCGTGGATATGTTCTGGTGAAAAGTCCCGCACTCAGATGAAGTGTCTGTCCAGTGCTTCCAGATTTTCAAAAGCGAAATTTTAATCTAATATAAATGTATTTTTAAAACCGATTCCTGTATCAATCTCTTACGTTAAAATATCATCTCATTTTAAGTATACAAGAAACATTAAAATCAGTCAGTAGACTTTGTTCAGTCTTTGAAACAAGTAGCATTTTAGGTCAATTAAGGTGAAGAAAACTCCTGTTTCCTCAGGAATGATCATCTACCTAAAATTACACCACTAATTTTTTTATAATGGTGATGACATCTTAATCAAAGTGTATAAACAATAATGTTGTGGCTTTCGAATCCCAGTTAAGATGTATTACTTAAGCGTTGTGAGCGTCTATTATGTCAAACAATCTAACCCAGATTGTAGTACTTCATAATATCTATTTGTTCGCTTTAGCAATCACATTGCATCCTAAAAATAGTTATTTAAATGTACTTGTCGTAGTTTATAATAAATGGTGGGTCAATAAAAAGACATTCCGCATTAAGTAAATCTGTCTAATAGGCAAATTAGTAGAAGACTTTATGAAATATTTAAAGCACTTAAGGTTGATAAGAAAGTGTCTAATATGTTGTAAGTCAGTATTTATAACATAATATATTTGCCAAAATACATGAAAGTCTTACTCGTCATGCTGCGTGTTTGGTTCGAAGCTCAAATCAATAAAAACTGATTTGCTTTACTCAATAATAAAGGTATGTGGTATACAAAGATTTAAATGAATGGAGATTTGCATGTGTATGAGATTCCTGGGTCGCTGTTCAACAACGTCTTGACATTGATCTTTGAGTAAGTTTACATATAGAAATTGTAAAGGCTATGAGGAATATTTTGAACAACTAAGGCTCTATGAATGATCGCTTATAAAGCTGTTCAACATATTACTGAATGAGTTTCTGCACAGTGAACTTTTATTTTAAAGCGAAACAACATATTGCAAACAATTGAAACTCTTTGAAACAAAAAAACCTTTTAACTTCTCCTTTCAATAGAGACTTTATTTAGCTTATCTTTTACCTCGCTCATCAACAAGTCTTTAAAATTTCAAGATCATTTTAAGTTTCGCTTAAGGTAGGTGTTAAGTTATATTTTCACTCAAACGACAACTATATTATTAGTTATCAAAAATAAAGTCTAAACAAAAGAGAAATAACTTACTTTGTTGTGATCAGTCATTTCCATATATTTTGAAGCATCATTGTTCGATATAGACAAGAAATCCCCATATAATAACGGTGTGGTTGTTACGTAATCGTTTACGTTTAAGTTGAACATTTCTTTTGATGTTTTATTAATTAACTGATTAAACCAGTCACGATCTACATCATTCACTAATCGGTCTTGGAATACTCGACATGATTCATGATACCACAAACGTAATAGTTGTTCAATGTTTCCACTTGACAATTGATCGACATCCATCATAAGCATACCTTGAAATACTTTTGATAAATCTCTTAGATTAAATGTATAGTGACTTTTAGCTGGTGTTGGTAATAGTTGCTTTTGAATTGTTTTATAGACTGAAATTGAAGCTTTCACTAAATCATTAGTATAAGACATAAGTTTCATTGTTACATTTTCACTGGTTGCACGATTTACCCAAGATTTTAAGATTACACTAAATATTAATTGCATACTGGAGTCATCTAGCTCATTATACGCCAAAAAGTTGAAATGACGCATTAACCTAGCAGTGATTGGATTACGTCCACCGCCAGGTGGACCCATTGAACATATAAAATTCACATCAATCAATTTACGGAATTCACCAGTCATTTTTAAATCATACCAACCACTGAAATCCATCCATTGACGTATTAATTCAATAGGTGGTTGTGCACCGTATACTTCTAATGCAGGCATATTTAAATCATCAATAAAGAATATGATATAACGTCCTAATGGTGGACCAAATAAATGTTTACGTCGTTTATCCAGTTTACTATCTATTAAATCTTGTGTTTGTTTTGCTGTAGTTTTAGCACTGAATATAATAAATTCTGGTATATACTCTTTAGGCATATGACGTGTTAATTTATGCAAAATATTTAATGATTTCCCTGTACCAGTTGGACCAATGCATAAAACTGGTTTTTTAGCTAATAATAACATTTCAATAATATGACTTGAACGTACATTATCGATTGTTGGTATGATAATATCAGAATAACGAATATCTGGAGTGATTTTATATTCTGGTATATTTATCATCCAATGTGCCCAATGCATCTACAATCAAGTTTGTTTTATTTGTCGTAAAAATCAAATGAAAGTTGAAAATTTAACATTTTGAACAAAAAAGTAGATTAATTTTAATCATTAAAAAGCAGTGGAAATCTCATTTTACTAAATTCATTTGTTTCTCATTATTAAACTAAACTTTCTTAAAACAGAGATGAATGGTGACTAGCAGTGTAATACGAAACGTACGTTTCATCTTAGTTGGGACTCATCAGACGACCAATATATCTTAGCAGTCATATTACTTAGCAGTCATGGTTATCTTGGAAGAATTTTATGAGTTTTCCTTGTTTCTACAAGTTGATTATTCCATTCATTTGTACTTATAAGTCGATCTTTTAGTCGATTGTTTTCTACTTTATTGATATTTCTTTCTCTCATCACTATGGTGTCATGTTGGTGTACAAATTTGTTTATTTTGAAGGCTTATTTAATTTAGAAATAGCACTTAATGTAATAAGAAGACGGAGATTATCCGAACTATGTGATATATTAGCGCAATACATTTCAAACAATCTGATTAAATTGTTTTCACATTATTATTATTATTATTATTATTATCCTTGTCTCCTCTTACCTCCCCCCATTTCCAGTCCAGCTGACCTTTTATTTTTATGCATAAATGTTCTTAACAAGCATATGTGTGGTCAGATTGTTTGAAATGTATTGCGCTAATATATCACATAGTTCTGATAATCTTCGTCTTCTTATTACACTATCGAAATTTATCAAAGGGACTAATTGCTTTAAATGGCACTTAATTTATTTTTGTTATTAGTATTGAAATTTGTGGAGATTATTGAGTGTTGTGAATAATACTAAGTGACCTAGATTAGATATCCATGAAAAACCAGGAAGTACTGGATATTAGTTTTGTCCTAGTATAAGATTTCTTGGCAGTACGCATTCATTATGAGGGATCGAACCTTGACATTTCGTCTTATGTGCTCACTTTAGAATAGATTCAATGGAACATAGGTACTTATTTATTCCTTATTCACAACATGACAATCAAACACTTGAGCACCAGTTCAAGAAGCATATGTGTTCAGATTTTAGATCAATTAACTGATGATCGTTTATAATATGAATCGAGCTAAGCGGTTATAAATTCCTACATAGCATAAAAATATTCTCTGTTAAATCAAAAATATATTTTCTTTCTCTACAGTTTAATAACTATTTACGTAAAACAATAAATCCGTTTGACAGATTACGACAATCGAATAAGAATGAGGACTTTATCAGAACTATGTAATTTATTGGTGACACCTTATTGCAAATGATCTAAACGCTTGTGAAGATATTTATGTGGAAAATGAAAGCTATTAAGCTAGTGAAATGTGAACGTAAAAAACAGAGATAATTATAAAGATACAAATAATATCACCCTGTATATTAAACTTAAAGTCACTATTACCAGGATAAATGCAATGTAAATATATGAAGAGGCCTTCTATCGCTGTATGACTAAGGCTTCAATAAACCCCAAGGCCATGCCCATTCAACACAACAAAAGCTGACTTGATATCGACCCTATAGTTTCTCTCATCTAAATGTTTACCAATATAGGAAGATGGTTGTTTAACGCGTGCTCTTATTGAACCATTGGAATTGATTTGTATTGGTAGTAATGTAAGTATGCATTTAGTCATCCTCATTTGGAGATCATAGCTAGTTTTTCCTATGGATGTGTGTCTACCTATACATGTAAGTTAAAAAATGTAATGGCATAAGACTTATTTGTGTATATACCATTTAGATTGTTTTCGTGAAGTACGGATCTTGACTTTTCAGTGTTGATAGTCTGAGCTGTGTAAAATGCTCTACTGATCGTTAATTTACACATTCATTACATTTCAAAACTGTTTATGTCACCTCTTAACAGTAAGGTGATGTAGTCCTGCTTTATGGATGTTTAGAGCATAGTAAGCCCTCAAATATTGTCAACTTTCCATCGGCAAATGAATATCCATTTTTGATCAACGTTCCAATTGAAAACTCTACTTCATATTCTTTGGTATCTTTTAAGTAAAGATGATTTATATTATTTAATAAGCCTTTTATCACACCTTGCTTGTATTGGATCTGAAAATTACCACGAAAGCGAGCTACTATCTTGTTCATTTATGCTTCCTTTAAACAAATTATTTGACTGAACCGTCTTCTCTTCCACTGAGAATTATATCTAAGAAGTTAAGCTGATTACTTAACTGCTGCTCATAGAGAAGACCAATGTGCTTTAGAAGTGTACAAAGTTTTTTTGATAGACAGCAAGTATTATATTTGTTATTGGCTATTATATTATCCACGTACCGCTTATAAAGAAACATTTAACTTAGTATTTTGTTCGATCTTATGTCTCCTTCCCAGTTTGACCACTTTCTTTTTTTATATAGATATCTTCACGAGTTAATTTGTATTCATGTTGTTTGAAATGAAATCGGATTAATATATAACACATAATTCTGACATTGTTCATCTTTCCATTACATCATTTAAACAGCACTTTTACAAAATATAGTAACAATGTTATCCTTACTTTTCGAGTTATACAATTATCTTCCTCCTCGTCATCTTTGACACCAAGTGATAGTAAACCGTCATCTTCAAAACGGTAGTCATAAATTAATCCTTCTTCAGGGAATGATAAGTCACACTTTATTTGTGTACAGATAAACAACAAACAGAATGTCGGATAATAAACACTAATACTATATTTTTTTGAAAAAAACGTTGTTATGTATTAGGATATGTATAAATTCAGATGTTAAACAGTAACAGTCGATAGTTCAGAAACAAAACATTTGCTAAGGAGTATTCACATACATGGAGTTGTTGCTTTTATAAAGGAGGTTTTTAGAAGTGAACTTTATAATTTACATCACAGAATGAATGTAGTTAGACAAATACTGTAAAAAGAAATCACTGAACAACTACTTAGGCTTGGTATGTGACTCTTCAGCAGTAGAGTTCAACCTTAGAGGGTCTAAAGCAGCTACTCTTCAGTGACATTGGAGATATTTTCGCAATACCTCACACCGCTTGGAGTTAAAAGTGATGAATCAATAGTTGAAAAGGTAGGCGGTCACCAAGTGACCTGAAGATTCTGTGTTCAATCCCTTATATCTTCGTGAAAATGCAAGACTAAGTAGTGTATTATTATGAAACAGCCGTAAAATACCTCCTAGTTTTCAATAGTTGCTTAAATAATGTTAGTTTGAGATGTAAAATATAAAAATGTTCTTTCAAATCTATGCACATTATACATAAATACTAAACTATATGGAAATGGTCAGACAGTTAATTAATTTATATTGTTCATAATTTCAGTAATTTAGCTGAAAATATTTCGTTACTGGAACAATAAAATTGACTTTTCATAGTGCCATAGAAATAAACCAAGTAGAAATAGAACGAGTAAAGATGGATCTCTTTAAAAATATGATTATTAAAAACATTGTCAAGTTGAATATTTTAGTAAAGCTGCTCTAAAATCAGCAGCGATAAGTACTCAATTAGATTATTATCATCGACCAACCCTAAATCCTTACGAATCATTCAACCACTGAAACTTAATAGAGACTCAATGAATCATGAAAGTATTTTGAAGATGCCTTATGTCTTGGTCTGACTTTATGTAGACAATCGCTGATGAACTGTTTTTCTTAGTGTGTAATTCCTTATCAGTGAAAACCCACAATATTGTCATGGATCGCATGCCAAGAACCCTCAGATTTGATCGTTAACCCGCTACCATCATGCCACCTATTCAAAATTTAGTAGTTCATACTTCCTTGTGACGGCTTAGGTTAAATCCTGCCAGGTGTGAGACAGAGATAACTGACAACAATAGATGATCGTCATGTGGTGTAACTTTCACATAGAAATGGATTTGAAACCAGTTAAAATTTTAGAACTATCCTAAGGGGATTCACTTTTCATATTTTCACTGTAGTTATTAAGTACTTGGATTATTGAATTTTTATATTCTTTGTATTTTGAGCTTCAGATTGACGCATAAACTGTTTTAATATGCTTTAACTTTCTTAATTTATTTTTAAATGATTACGCAACTGCCGATCAGTTTTCAACCATTCATGGTGTAGTCTTGTATATGTCATAATTTCTTACCTATGTTACTCTGTGGTCAGGTATTCAAGGTATATCACTGTATGGGAATTTGAGTCACGAGTGATTAGAGTAGAAAAAATTATTATTATGTTTGCTATTTTTTGTTTTTTCATTAGAATGAGCTTATAGGTCGATAAGCAATATTATTCACCGGTAATTATTTACGGCAACTGAGTCCTTGGGCAAAAGAAGAGGGTTTTCAGTGAATAAAGAGAATTTCACCGATGCTACAGAAAATAATTCGAACTAATTTAATAAGCGGGCTGGCGAATTCTATTTCTCCATTTATTAACGGTCCGACTACATGAACTACCATGTGATAAGTGCAATTATTATTGTTGAATTCATAACAACTACGAATTTAACACAGTTCAAAATGTGCAACATTTTGTACCAAAACCATAAGTGAAACATGATTTTCTCGCCAAGACGCCTGAAAGATCTCTATTTGATATTTTGCAGGAGTTTGGATACAAATTTAAAAAATAGTCCCATAATAAAATGAGACGAGTATCCATTGTTCTCTAATTCTTAGGGATTTTCTACTTATTTGATCATGATATAAACTATTTCTAGCAGTGAACAATGTCTAATAATCTTACATCTTAATAAATAAAGAATTGTTCATCCTTAATCATTAATAAACAATTATGTGAAAACAATTCTATACGCAACTATTTATACATACTTTCAATTCCTTCATTTTACGCCTTAAATATTGATCGAATTTCATACGTCCTTCATTAGTACACGTAGCACCGATTGACCAAATCAGTGAAAATAGAAACCAACTTTCTATTGCTTGACCAATTCGCGTAATCACTTCATCAGTACCTATATTCTTCTAAATCATATAAAAGAGAGTTTGGTAGAAAAGAAAGGTTCCATTGGTTATTAAAATAAACGAGTATACAGATACGCCATTAGTCACTATTCAACGACCAATTGATTGTAAATATATCAGTTTCGCTGGAAGTCACTTGTGATGCAAATTAATCAACTCTTACGTCTCAAAGTATGAATTCAGGTGATGCGGATTCAAATCTGACAGAGAGTATCAGTTCTCTCAAGATTGCAGGCACTCATTTTTGATGAACTTCAGACTAAGTGAAACTGAGTTACGGAGTTTCCTGTTCACAACTAGTAGAAACGTATTAAACTCGTTGTGCTACTTTGGTATGGCAATTTGCTTCAATGCATCTCTGTGACATGAACCACGTTCATAATGATCGATTGACTCAGTCATAAGCAATGCAGAATCCAGTACAGTGAATTGGTTTTAGTAACCATACCATATTTGCACCATGAGATAATACTATCACGGTAAATTACGAAGTATTAGTATAGCGTATGCTACGTATGCTAAAAGATATAAGTAGTATGTGATACCAGCCAGAAGTGGAATGTCTGGCAGCATAGGACTGAATTGAAAAGAACAGGAAGGAAAGCAGTGAGCAATTATAATAACGAAAGAATTGGAAGAATCATGAAGTATATAAAGGACAACTGAAGGAAGATGTGCAAATGATATATTTAACGTATGATTTTCATATTTTACGGAGGCACTGTGTAATTTAGCATTAGACAATGAAGTAGTTTACCTTATGTGAGTTCTTATCCACTATAGTATAAGTGGTAGTAGAAAAAAGATCAGGGGTAGGTAATATGATACGAGAAGAAATAATGAATTCACCGAAAAAGAAGTATAAGATAACTTCAAAACTCAAAATCTAAAAGACGGACAGTGAACAGATTCAAGCCATGTCGACCGATTCTGAGTCATTATTACCATACGAAAATAATAAGGACTGTTTAGTTTTACTCTAGTTTTATTCTAATAATTATGCAGATGTTTATATGTAGGATAGTAAGCTTGAGTAAGTTGTGGATTATCATTTTTTTTGGATAAATCCTATTTATAATATAAAACGGAGAAAAAAAGGTAAATTTATTTGTGTTTAGTAATGTCTTATACTGTTACAACTTTTAGAAAAAATAGAGTATCGATTGTCGTGAGTAATGTATTAAGCATTATGAAAGTTTAATTTGCAATAGCTTAACAGGTACAACACATTTACATTGATTGATCAGAGTTGTATGAACTTGTTGCTGATTTAATTCTACCGATTAGTTCTCAATGCAATCACTAGTATAATTGATCTTACTTTGTATAGATTGTGCTGTAACGTTAAATTTACTGTAGGAAATCAATAGGATGAAGGTTTTGTGGAATTCGAACAGTGATCACAGTCTTTGATGTAACCACTGATCTGTTTGTGTTACAACTAACTTACTGTTAGATTAAGTTATGTACTACTAATCTTAAAACAGCCAAATCATAAAAAGTATAGTGTTAACTTAATTTAACCTACTTAGTGTTCAATAATCCAGCCATTTAACATTATAAAAAAAATATTTGTCAATGAAAATCAACTCGGATCATTATACAAACAAAATCAGTAGAATGACTCGGTTTCATTGAATAATCTTTTGTCATTTATTTAAAGCATTTCACAGAGGATACCTACGTTATTCATGTTCATTAATGGCTCTCTGTCTTTTGTTTTTCAAAATATTTCTCGAACGTTTTTACTCATCCTCTGCTTTGAAAATTATAGAAATATATTACTTTGTTAAAAAAGATGTAACCTTATTCAATTCTTTGAATCAATCAATATTTTTTGTACTTCTCGATCGGACTGATAAAGCTCAGTAAAAAGATCACTCAATTATGTAGCCTTATTTTGACGTTTGGAACAGAAATATAACAATTCATTGGATAACTAACCTCTTTCGATTGAAATGGTACAAAGAAACAATCCATCATTTTCATTAAACTAAAACATAATTGTCCATCAGTTGTTGTAATAATTTCTTTCGTTTCATTTCTAATAAATCTTATTGAATCCTGTCAAAATACAAATGGAAAATTCTGAAAAATTACTTTACTTTCAGTATAATATAGTATAGCTGATGTGTTACATCATATATTTTCATGTATCGTCTATATTTTTATTAAAAGACGACATGTTAAACTGTCAGTATTTTAATGTTAGGTTAAACGTTTATGCAAGGAATATGATAAGCTGAACAATTAGGCCACCAGCTAGATGATTACTGAGCATATCATACAATAAGATTTAAATGACATATTTAGCTACGAAACAGCATATCTTCGGTACATTGAATTGAGTACTAAACCTTCCTCAAACAAACACATTCTATTATTATTACTACGAGTAACCTCTATCCTGTTGACCAATTATTTGTTCTGGGTTGACCGATTTTCAGATATTAGTTTTCTGTGCTCTTAGTAGTATTCTCTTTTGCCTAAATTAATTGACGTGATCCGTATCGGTCATATGATCATTTAAATAGTCCAAAGTTGATTTCACTTGACAAATGCTTTTGTTAGTAGTTGTCTCATAAGTTTTGAAGAAACAAGTAAAAAAGCCTTTACGACTCAGTCGACCAAAAAGATCCTGATTATTTACCATCTAGTTTGTATTCATTACAGATTGATCTCAGTTGACATACGAATGAAAATAAGGAGTCATCAAGAAGCTGTTTCGTCCTTGTTTGTGAGCTTTCATAAGTATGCACCAACCACTTAATCAAGGTTTGAAACCAGGACCTTAGGGTATCTTGACAAATAGTTAAGTATTAGAACCACTGAGTAGGTATACCATTGTATAATTTCTACTCTAATGAATTTCTGATATTGTGCCATTATTATCAAGCACTATTGGTAAAACTTTTTCAATGCTAATATGTCTGTGCTTCAAGAATATCTTGAAGTCAGTGACCAATGAACTGATTAACATAGCTTAGCTAAACAGATTTTATGGGAACTAATTAGATTTGTAGGTCAAGTCGTCACAGATTTCTAGGTAGACCGACTAACATCACTGTATCAAGAACTCAGCCTACAAGTTACATAAACCTAAACAAAACTCCAACTAAATGTAAATAGTGTTACTCCTGTAGGTTTACGCTGTTTTAAAAGTGAAATAAATGTTAAACATCCTGGTCATTAATCATTCTACTTATTTCTGTTTATTCAATGATAATTTATGATTTGTTTCATGGAAAAAAATCTCATTTATGTACGGCGAAAAAACGTACATAAATGTGTATTTCACAGAAGTATGTAAATTCATAACACTGTTTCATATGCTTAATATGCTTGTGATAGATAATAAAGTGTATTGAGATCTTTGACTTGATACAACCTAATTAAATATCAATAGTATAGGCTGTCGGCTATTAGACTAACTGTTTATTTATTAATTTTATCAATGCTTCTATTACGTGGTTGAGCTAGCTACTAAAGTGGTATCGGTTATGCTTATGTCTACAGAAGTTCCATATTGATTTGTCTTATTTTCTCGTACCCCTGCAGTTCAGTAAGCTATAAGGTACTTTGAAAAATCACTTATTTGTTTAAACTATACTAATAAATCTTATTGCCTGTGAATAATCAGTTAATGTTGTTAGTTTGAACCCAATTAAATTGCAAAGATCTAAACAAGTATAACAACCAAAATGAAATATTTAGTCTTATCATTTACAAAATAAACAAACAAATCATCACAACCTACTTCCATATATCTATCAAATAATTCTTGAAGTTTTTCATGATAATGATATATTGGATCAGGTAGTTGTTTTATCCAGCATTGTACAAATGGTTTCAATCCTAAAATACTTGGTTCTAAGTAGACCATGCCACATCGACTAACAGTAGCTGGTGAAGCAACCGCCAAATCAGCTACTTCAAACATCATAGTCATTGGATCAGTTAATTTAATAATTTCTCCACTGCTTAAGCATAATTTTTTATTATCATCTAATACAGTATTCATATTTTCAATCCAAACAGCATCAACTGGACCATCGAATATATACCAACGTTTATCATCATCCGATGAATTAACACCATGACGTATTAATGTACTTAATATACCGTCAGTCCATTCATGTGTTAATAGATTAAATTCACCATATAACTGTCCCATTGTTATTGATTTAGGATTTAATATATATGTATGTACAGTTTGAAATAATGTACCATCTGGAGCTAACTTATTACGCAATGATGTCAAAGCATTTTGAAGTACTTCATAACACTGAAAATAAATATAGATAAACTGAAATTAAAGCTGACGATCAAAAGAGATTTTTGTCAAATACTGCTTAGTGTTAATAATTTTTACAAGGTTGAGTACGAATTATTAAAAAGGCGGTTGTATTATATAACAAATAACTGTAAATTATACTTTCATGCCTAAATTGTGTAATATATCGAGTTGATGAAGTAGGTTTGCTAAGATGTTAGTGCCGTCGATTTAATAATATACAATGGTAAATTTATGGATACTAATTTTAAGTTGCTTATAGATCATAAGATGAAAAGCTTTAGATTCATAATGATGTCCCACTCGGGGAATCTTCAAATGTTAGATGATTATCTACCGGGATAAGACCGAGGAAACAATGTTGGTCATGATTATTTCTGATTTTAATCTACTGTAGTGAGTTAGCTAAACTTTTCATAAATTTCAGAATATTGTTAACAATCAAAGAAAATGAACATTTGACTAGATGTAAAACCATCAGTGTCAGTGTCGATTCTCAAAATTGAACCAAGTAGATAAATTATTTAACTATTCTTGTGTTTGGTTTTTCTCAGTTATGTAATTCGTAACTACAGGTAATGACGAGGAATCCGACTAGGATGAATATATAAGTAATGACGTATCAAAATAGAATCCTGAATATCAACAACAGGAAACGATAACACTCCTGAAGATTAACTATATTTATATATTGGATCATATACTTAATTAGAATTATTACATACTCATAGACAGTTATCTGTCATTAAACGCAAAATTAAGAGTAATAACTCACTTTAGTTTTACCGGATCCAGTTGGACCAACTAACATTAGTCCATGTCTAACTACAGTTGTTTCATAAAGTTGGATGCATTTGTGGACGAAACCTTGAGAAAAGATACAGAACATTTGAGATGCATGAGTGGTAAAAGTAATTGTGTTTGATTAAACTATATTTCAAACAATTTAACTCCTAAAAGTGAACTATGTTTGTCGGTGCTGATTAATTATGGTAACTTTAGAAGTAGGGTTTTACACTGAATCTTTGTAGGGTTTGGAATAAAAACTTTGAGATTGATGAAATGCTATGTTCGAGAATGTCACTGAATACAAAATCTCAGTGTTATGTTACCACCTATTGTAGTTTGTAGTTATTAAATTTCGATGTATGCATCTTAATGAAAATAGATACTATTATCAACTCATCTGTCAGGCTTTTTGTCTGTCAATATAATTGATCTGATGAGTTGTTTGTGAAGTTTTTGACAGCTTGAACATAACATCAGATAGCGTGACATTGGAAAGTCGAATGTATTGAACTTTATATGGTCCTATACAAGATTAAACTTAAAACTATGATCACTCCCAACAAGCAAAATATCATTCCACAAGGGAGTTAGAAATAAAATGGTCCATTTTTTTAAAAAATCAGTTTATTTCACGGAAGATAGCAGAAATAGAGTATATTACTCGTAAGTATTATTCACTGATAGATGTCTAGTATTACGGATTGATTTTAGATGGACTACGTAAACAAATGGTTTTAACTCGATTATTAGATAATGCTTCCTTTGAAATAAAACTGTTCCTTAGATGTTTCTTATTTGATGCCAATTTTCGGTCAAAATCATCATTACACAGTTGATCATGAAACTGGAATTGAATATCATTAGTAAAGAGGATCAGTAGTCACTTTAGTTTTATTTACCATTATGGAGGCAAGTTAAATTGCCAGTAAATTATATCAAACGTTCTATTTAGTAATTTTGTGGGTTAATAATAAAGAAAGATAATTCAGTACCAAATTCATTTGGGTACTGTTCAAATAGACCACTTATCAGAAAAACTTCATAACTGCTCTCCTGAGAATTTCTTTATTCCTAATATAAATAAAAATCATGCTTTGACAATGAGTTGGTAAGTCAAACAATCAGTTTGGAAATATAAAAAAAATTGTATTAATCTACACAAAAATTACTGTCAGAATAAAATGTCTATATAATGCATTTTATAAATTACCTTCAACTTCCATTAGACCTAATTTACTACATGATGTCTTTAAAGCAACCATCAAATCACCATAATCGATTGGTTTCTCACTAAAAGAAAAAGAGATTAATGAATAAAATATTGATCAACTAATCGGCAGCTGAAATAAAATAAGAAGTTATTATTAATACGTTCAAATTTCAACTTCACATGTAGCCCCTCTAGAGTTACTGTCGGTACCAAGCCCACACAACGGAGGAGGGTTGGGCATGGGGTTGGTGACCCCATCCCGTAGAAAACTAACTCGCTAAAAAACGTGATAAGAAATTATAGAGTTAACAAACTTTAGATGATTGTGTAATGAAGTAATAAATAAAGATATGAAATTTATCAATTAAAAAATATGACAATGACGTAATCAAAACTTGAGAAAGAGATGAAATAATGAATGACGCAATAATAAAAGATATAATGAATGAATTCGTACTACTATTTAAACTAACTTTCTCATTGTTTATTATTTAAAGATTGTATGTATATTAATTAGATTATTCTCATTGATGTTTGACATGTTTAACAAACAACAATAATACCCATTTCAACTTACTTTATATTAGGAAATAAATCAGATACAATGCCACTGAATAATTTTAAATCATCGGATAAGAATTTTGGTACATTCACGTCTCGTATAGCACGTAAACATATAAGATCCTGTACATATGAAAAAAACAAACAAACAATTAACTGCAGTAGTAGTAGTTGTAGCTCAGAGAGTTTAATTGTTGATGTTCAACATTGAAAACCGATTGATTTGACAATTGTTTGATTACAATGCAGTCATAAAACAACTCATTCAACAGATTATTATCAGTTTATATTAATAAAAGAATAGATACTGTTTCGTAGGTTTTATCTGGTGATGATTTAATAATGAGTAAAATTTTGGCTCAACAGCTTTAAAACAGGAAACCAGTTTATAATATCAGTGGCAAATATTATGATTTTACGTTTGTTTTAGATTGTTATTTTTATATAGTATTTGAGTAGTTATACTACTACTTATGAGTAACAGAAAATTGGTAGAATTTTGTTTTCTGCTTTACTCTTTACATTGATTATAGCTGGCGTTATTAACAAAAATAAATAGAATCAATTAGTGGAAACTTTAGAGTAATATACCAAGTGACTAGAATTTGTTTTAAATTGAATACAAAAACGAAATTATGAAAATGATATCAATGATTTTTAACTAATTTCATGATCTATAAGCAAAGATTGAAAATGGCTAGTAGTGGAATCCAGGACGCGCGTTTCGTCCTATTTGTGACTAGTCAGCTGGATGTACCTGCATCTCAGAGTTGATATTCATTCTGGAGCTCGAACCCAGTACCGTTCGAGACTGATCAATCGCAGTTCAAAGTAAACAATAACAAGTGAATATAATTTCATGATCGCTATTAAGAAATAAATTAAATATATCAGAAAAGATAGTATTCTTTTTTAAATATTTGGTTTTTTAACGTTTTGCAATTATATTCACATGTAATATGATAAAAAAATCTTTACGTTTGTTATTATGTATGTGTATGACATGTGGAATTTGTGGAGTAGAATTTTTTCTAACGGATCACATAACATGAAAGATTGTAATATGATCTTGTCCAATCAGGTAAACGTAAGTGATTGATGGCATGATAATAATACAAAGTAAGTGAAATTCATGAATTTCAGTGGAACATGTGATTTAATGAATTAAGAAGGATAAGATCACATATAACATAATGATGAAACTACTAGGATCAAAGATGAAAGATATCATAATAAAAAGGAAATTAAGATCATATCTCTGCCGTTCACTTAATTGAACGTTACAATACTTATCAATTTCTGCTTGCTTTCCATATCCTGTACGGGTCAAACTAACAGTCCATGTTGCTTAATACCCCGATTTATTATCTGCCTCTGTCTATTAACGCTATTCTGTGTTCAGTGTTTGAGGTTGATTGGATACATTTAGAGAAAATACTATTACTCCGATATGGTTTATATAGAATGAAAATCAATAAAAGGAACTTACTTCATCCATATCTGTGTTTTGTCGTTTTAAATTACCTGCAGCCGATATAACACTTTTGACCGCACGCATACCGAAATCATAGTGATCTTGTGTACTTAACTGTTCCGATGATAATTTAAATGTTGTTACAATTTTTTTCGCTAATAAACGTGCATCAGTGAAACCGAATGAAAATAATGAAATTTCTGCAATCAATGCATAATCTGGTACCATCATTGCAACTGGTCGAAATAATGCTTTTAAATTATCTGGCAATTCAGTACGTCCAGCATAACCAGGATTCATTGTAATAAATACAGCACATGATGGTTTCAATTCTAAATCATCACCTTCAAATAAGAACCGTGTTAAATGCTGTTGTTGTGCTTTCTGTATAGTTGTAATTTGTTGTGCGACAACCGATAAAACTTCAATATCAATACGATTGAATTCATCGAAACATGCCCATGCACCAGCTGACGCTAAGCCTTTGAAAAATTTTCCCATAGCCATAAAATCTAACTGATCAGAACAGTTGAACACAACACATTGTATAGCAAATGCTTTGCCTAAATCTTTTGTTGTCTCTGTTTTACCTGTACCGGCTGGACCAGCTGGTGCACCACCAAATTTCAAATGTAATGCACCAGTCAGTGTAAGATAACAACGATCAGTCAATGGTGTAATAACTAAACGTGTTGTATTGCCTAAATATTCATAACCATAATTAAACTCAGCATTTACAGCACGAAGTTTTAGTTGTTCTTCATCATTTTTCCAATAATAACGTAGTTGACTTATCCATTCAAAATCATTTACATTCTGTACACCTTCTTCAATAATTTTTGCAACAACATCACGTGCATGTACTTCAATCACAATTAATGCAGATAAAGTCATTCGACCAATTTTAGTTAAATCACCACGCACAAGATTACGTAGACCATCTAGTTGTTTTAATAAATTTGAATAAAGCTCATTCATTTTATTAGTACAAATTGCTTCAGTTACTTCAGTTGTCCAATATGTTTGACAAACTGCAATAATAATTTGTCCAGGCCATTGTAATACCCAATCAGTACGTGGTGTATCAGCATAAGCTTTAATAGATTTACCAATTATAGTTCTTATCGAATATCTCATTAAATTTTCAATTTCTAACATCCATTCTTCAACATTTGATGTCGGATAGGTGGTTTTTTCAAATTTCACACATTCACCTTCACCAGAAAACATAGCTGTTATTTGTAGGTCTTTCTCAAACTGCAACTAGATGTTTATTTATATTTAAAGATGATAAAAATGTAAAATAACAATTAAACCAATAAATCGTTATCATAACAGTAATTTTTATGAAAATGTAAAACCTTAACTGAATTATTAACAGTATGAAACATAAGATGTATTCAAAACGTATAATCAAAGATGACATCATCTTTAATTGACACAATACACACTGCAATAATCACAAATTCTATAGACAGAGTTGTAATTACTAAGTAATGAGCGATGGACATATCCACTATACCAAGTAGGTGACGTAACTACAACACCATATGGATTTTGAATGATATTACTTAGCCATGGGAAATGCAGAACCTGGAATATGTGCGCATCAGTTCAAGTTGCTATATTATATTAGCATTATGAGATTAAATTATCGTGACAAATCCTTGACCAGTAGAAGTACTAACAGTGTCTGTGAGTGTAATAGGGAAGACTAAGCAGAGACGATATGATTCGGGAAGAAAGAATGAATTCACAGAATAAAAAGTAGAAGTTATTTGTATTAAAAGAGTTATTTACTTAGATTTTAGACCTAACATTATATAAATATCAGTCAATCGATTGTTTTCTCCGTATTTTTCTATCAAATGCTTTCCTCTTTATAAAATATAAATAATCAGTAAATGTACTTGGTGTTTTTACTGACGGACCAGATAAATGTAATTTAGATGATGTGTAGCGGTTAACCTATTGTGAACGAACAGCACTTGGCTAGTAATTTTGACTTAAAATTGTAGTTGTATAAGCTAATGCGACTAGGATGATCGAACTCTTCAGATCATAAGGTGTTTGGTTTACATATATTTTTTGTAAAAACATCAGTTTCAAAACTAATTGGCGAGAAAATTTTT